>NC_051046.1:1199623-1234623 GCF_904848185.1 Acanthopagrus latus | reverse complement strand
CGTTGATTTGAATCACGCGTCGTTAGCGTCCCGATGTCTCCTTAAAGATATTTGGCGGTTTGACACTTAAAAATGATGAAACGCTTCTCGCCTGTAACTCCACCTCCACCTCTCAGTCAGGTAGTAAACATGGACTGTTAATGTGAAACGACTCTTCTGTAGAACTGTCAGTGTGGTACGCAGCCTGCGACATGAACACATGACTGAACGCTGAATGAATCTGAGGTTTGCAGAACATTAACTGGGCCGGCTGCAGGAAGACTGTGACAGCAGAAACTAATTTGGACAAAGGGAGTCCGGGCCGGTGCCGACGCTCGGCAGATAAAACGGATGGATTTTTACATCAAAATCTTGTCTGCAGCAGCTTTGATAACGCTTACGAAATGAATTGGTTTGAAGTTGAGATCTGCTGCATGAGATGTCCTTCAGGAGGTAAAAGCTCATTTCTCCTCTTCCTCCTCTGCTGATAGCACGCAGAGAAAATCCAGTTTTCTCTGGCCAACAGGAGGTCAGAGGTGTGAGATGAGGGGTCAGGACTGCAAACATCGAGCTGGTGGGAGTTCGCTGTGTTGCTCAAACGCGCTTCTTAAAGTAGGTCGAGGGGTTGAAGGACAGCAGCACGCTGTCTGCGGTCAAACTGAGATTTCCAGCTGACTGTGAGGGAAAAAAGTCAGCAGCTAATAAACATTAGAGAGAATCTGATGGTCGTTACAGCGTCTGTCTGCAGGGAGGAGAGGCAGGAACAAGAAATCTATACAGAAGAAAGGTCAGATACTTCTGAGTGTTAATTACAGACTGAAGCATGTTCTGTCTGAAAACACAGACGTCTGATCATCTGATCTACCGGCTAATGTTTGGATTCTCTCACAGTAAATTTCAATCTAGAAATATGTCAGATTTGTTTGTTTATTCCATTTGTCTTCAGCACCGCGTGCTCAGGGAGCATCAGCTGGATTCATGCATGTAGAAAACAGGATTTACTCTCTTTATTTCTTTCTTTGTCTTTTTCTTTGTCTTCCTGTTTAATGTGAGGCACCTCGATGTGTTGGGGGTCGTGCAGAGCTTTCAGATCTCACAACGTTAAAAACTTTACAGGATTAATATTAAAATCCTCTGTGAAGATCCACAGACGTCACTGTGAGCAGCTGCAGCCACTGTTTCACCGTCAGAAGTTCAAATGATCATTCACAGCGACGCAGGATTCAAACAGGACAGGTTGTTTTTTGCTGTTGAGTTCTTTAAATGTCATTTTTCTTTATTAAGTTGTTGTGGAGGCAGACAAAAGAAACCAACACTGTCTGCATGCATGAGACCACCAGAGGTTGATGAGAAACAAAGACTGTACAAAAACTTTGTTCGTGCTCCCTCAGCGCTGATGACAGTCAGCTGGACTACGACACGACGAGGTGATGACTGAGTTCACATTGTTGGTTGAACTGTTCCTTTAAAGAGTTAATGATTATTTTATTGGAACGTCCCATCGGGTGAAAAACCTTCTTCATTTGTGATCCATCAGTTACAATAAAAGCATGACAGCAGCTGAGGCTGAGTGTTCATCAGCCTGCAGAGTGACGGCAGCCGGCCGCGTGCCGCCCTGAGTATCACTGAGCGCTGAATAAAACATGTTGGAATGGGACCACTTTATGAGACGTCTGCCACATTAGGACGGCAGCGCTCCGGCCCTCGGCCTCTCTCTCTCTCTGCTGTATGAGAAACACATAAATATTTTACATTCGTGCTGCTTTAATCCAGCCACAGGATGTCAATACTCAGCACTTAAAAAAGTGCTCAGGCCGGCAGTCCCGACGGGGGAAACAGCGCTGCTCTGTGGTCTGCATGCAGCTGGTATAATGCATTACTAAATACTTTTATCAACAGCAGGAGTTTCGCTCTGTGTGCTGCATTGGCAGAGTGTGATGTGAGCGAACAGCACGACCACACCTACAACCTCTGGACCTCTGAGGTCGCGACTTTACAGGAATACACGTCCGTGAGTGATGCTGATGAAGCTCAGGACGTCCAGAGAGACGCACATACGTGATGAGTCGAGCTCTGTAATGATCCCGTGAGCTTAAAAGTAACTTTTGGACAGTTTGAACTCAAACCAGATGCTCTGGTTAAATTGTTGAGTGCAAGTTCAAAGGTTCAAAGTCCAAACCAAGACAAGCTGCTCTCTCCCACAGAAGACGCTGTGCCTTAAACGCCTCGTCAGCAGCCTCCCCTTAAATTCTGTCGTTACGTCACCACGTCACACTCTCACATAACAAATGCCTCGTTGCTATTTCGGCATATAAGAATCGATTTAGCACAGCTGCTCTGTTTGCAGTGCAGGATCAGGCGTGTAAGAGCTGACCAATCAGGGGAGACTGGATATTTGGGAGGCGGGGCCTCAAAGAGACAGGCGCTACAACAGAGCGACTCAGAGAGAATACAGAGCTGCTGCGCCGGACAGCATGAGAACACAGTTAACAACTGTAAACTGAAATAAAGAAGGATTTGGGGCAAAGCTAGTCTCATTAATTTAAAGATGCTGCTATTAACTTTGATTTTCTGTTGATTTTAGAGGCGCCTGTGGACAAAAGTGGTATTTTACCTATCAGAGCCACAAAATATAATGTAGAAAATAAAATGACCTGAATAAAAATCTCACCCTGCTTCTTGTTAACTGGCCAACTAACAACTCAGAATGAAAACTGAGTAGAAATACTTTGTACTACTTTCTCTTGTTTGCTCCTCATGTAGAGGCATCAGTATTTAATTGTTTAATAACCAGTTAAAAACTCTTTGTAGGAGCTTCAATAGAAGTTGTCTGAAGTCTGATAAGTGTCGCTCTGAGTCTGTTGTATCTGAGCTGCGATGGCGAGTCGGGATGACAGAAGCTGAACGAACGCGAGTGAAACTACCGACGTCTCTCAGCACACACTGTTCCTCCTGCTGCTCTGCATTTGAATCGCTGCCACCAATTAAGCTACATTTCCTGCAGCCTGCCAGGAGACGCCGTCATCGTTTCCTTTAGATAACGATCTGTATCTCATTTACATGAAATCGGCTTTTAAGTAAACCGTCGCCACATGTTGCCATTCTTTCCCCACATAACACCCATCACGCTAACTCTATATTTAGCATCATGAAAGTCAGCCACCACTCTGATCACCATAGTGTGTGTGTGTGTGTGTGTGTGTGTGTGTGTGTGTGTGTGTAAGTCACTGCAGGCTCATATTGTTAAGTAATAAGAGGGAAATGAGTGAGTGAGCGTCGCGGAAGTAAACAGGAGAAATTAAATTAGTGCACAGCAACATCTCCTGAGAGCACTCTCTCCAATCAGAAGAGAAAACATCCGGCATTAAACGCTCCATTTAACATGCACGCCACACTCGCTTCATTAGCATATAAGTTGTTTTTGTTGTTACCTAAATACTGTACATAAATGTGTTGTTTCCATCTCTGTGGAGAAGCATTTACATAACACTGTAACGATGGATACAGTACAGCAGCAGCTCCTCTCTCTCTGGGCGATGGAGACGGATGCCTGCAGGAGTTTTAATGAGTTGCATAAGAGAAAAAACAAAGACGGCCGAGGAGAGAGTGCAGATGGAAGAGCGCCACGTCAGAGAGACAACACGTGAAATAAAACACACAAACTGTACCGTTCAGTGTCGGCTGATTATGTATTGACTGGATGAAAAGTTGGGCACGTTAAAGGCAGATTGATTTGTTCTAACATTGTTGTCACGGAGCAGCTTGGATGTAACTGAGTGTGATGTTTCACACAGATGGCTGGAGAGAGAGAGAGGGGAGAGATGGGGGAAGTATTCACATTGTTAGAGTCAGAAGAAAGCTGCGTCCCTGTTGGAGGACGCTCAGAAACAAGTCCTGCATTCAAAATGACAGATAATTAAAAATAAACAAGGGAGGAAAGTGGATTCACTAAAAATGGGTGATGATGGGAGGACAGCTTCCTGCAAACAAGTCCTTTAAACTAAATGACAAAACAACTCGTGAGTCTTCTCTGATCTGACATGTTGCAGTCAGAGCTTCAGTGCTGGAGAAAGATCTCACTGCAGCATCTTTCAGTCTGATGAACACTCATCATGACCATGACGCTGTTCAGGTAAACTGCCACTTTCAGGGTGTAGGTGTCGGCTCGGAGGCTGCACACCAGCAGCCAACATCCAGTGAGACACACTCTCAGTCTTAAACATCATGCTGCAACTCAAAGACGCTGTTTATGTAAATTACTGAAGACATTGTTGACTGTACACTTTGTCCATCACTGAGACAAACAGACTCCATGTTTCTACTCAAAGACAGAAAGAAGTTCATGTAGAACATTTGCTGAATTAACAAGAAGGTCCAGATAATGCAGAATGAGTCAGAGACAGAGTTTCACAGAGTTTATAAAGTGTCTCCAACTCAACAACTCACTAAACTGACACATTTGTTAAGGGAGTCTGGGGACTTTCTCCACAAAATCTTGTCTTCTTTCATAAATGGAGTGTAAATGGTGAGATCAGTGTAAACAGTGTGTCCACACTTTCAGCTGAACAGGGTCAAAAATGCAGAAAAAGATAATATGTAAATATACAAAGTATTACTTACTAAAATAAAGTATCAGTGAAAGTACTGGAAGGAAAATGTTGGCTCCAAACTGTCATGGAGGACAATGTCGTTAAGTAAAAGTGCTTTAGTTGCTGCTCAGCTTTGAGAGAGGCAGTGAGAGGGGGAATAAAGCGAGACGAACTCGATCTGTTTTTGCAATCCTGTACACACAGACCGCCATAAACAAGCTAATGTATGCATGAAGTGTCATAGCTCGTCCTCATCAGCAGCCGGCTGCTCCAGACTTTACCGACAGCTTCATCTACTGTCGCACACTCAGCGGTGGCTTCTGCACTCAAGGTCACAAATTAATCAAAACATCAATATGTGCAGTCGACATAGGCAAAGCCCGCCGTAGCCCTGTCACCTGTACCAACAACATTGATTCAGTGCCTTATGAATTATGCAAAAAGCTGCCGAGCAGTCGCAGCACAGGACCCGCGGCGAGCTCATTCGACAGATATTTTTGGTGGATCTACAACTCCTTGAGGTTGAGTGCATCAGCTGCGGCAAACTGCCTGCTTGTTATTTTGTGTGGGTGATTTGATAAGTGTGTGCAGGTGCGTCGTTCACAACAGAAGAGAGGTTCGGGGGTGGTGAGGCTCTGTTAATTACGACGTGGTGGAAGAAAAAAAAATGGGACTTACGATGTTGTGCCTCTTGAATTAATGTACTTTTCAGCGTCATCTCAGAGCTCCAACTTTTCTAGGACACTTATTTTACTGCTTTGACTGGAAAAAAAAAGAAAACATCGGCCCGTGTGCCAGAGTCCTCTTGCCCTTCAGCCATACGATGAGATTCACAAGCACCCTCTTTGGTTTCAAACCTGTCAAATAATATACGCAGGGTCAAGTTAATCGTAACTTACAATTCCGACGGTGCGGGGAAAGCAATAAAATCAAATGAGGCTGAAAAGACTTAATAAGTCTCAATATTCCTAAATGTCAATATGGGTTCATATCTCAGCAGCACCGTGTTTTATTGGCCTTTTTTCTCTCCTTTCTCCCCAGATGGAAACTGACACCGGTGACAGCGACGGAGGATAATAATGATGGAAGGCAGAGTGATTCGTCCCCAGCCGGAGCCAGAGCATTCTTCAACCGCCCCTCTGCTGCGACGCGCCGCTCCCTGAAGGATACATCGACCTTGACATATCGCAGCGTGCATGACAACCTGGCACGGACTGAACTGAAAGGTTGCCTCTCTTTGCCAAAAGCTGGAAGACAACAAGGCAAAAGCTTCAGGGACCAGGCGTCAGCAGAAATCCACTCTGTCTTCCTGCAGTAACAAATGAGCCTTTATTTGTGAAGTTAACAGTGCTAACAGCTGACTCCATAAGGGCCAATTACTGGCTGAAGGGAATACGGGGCCAAGATGAAGGAGACAGCAGTTGTGGCTTGCTTCCTGGCTGAGCTGTCTCTGGCTGCTTTTGTCCTGGCCTCTGAGGGGGGCGCTCACTGCCCTGCATTGTGCCGGTGTGAGATACGACCCTGGTTCTCACCGAGCTCGATTTACACCGAGGCAGCCACAGTGGACTGTAATGACTTGGGTCTCTCAGCGCTACCGGAGAGACTCCCCGCAGAAACACAGGTACTGCTGCTGCAGACAAACAACATCGTTAATGTGGACAAAACTTTGGATTACTTGGCCAACATCACTGAAATTGACTTGTCTCAGAATAACATTTCCTCTGTGAGCGATGTTTGTCTGGGGTCTCTCCCCCGGCTGCTGTCACTCCACATGGAGGAGAACTGGATTCAGGAGGTCTCTGACAGCTGCCTCGCTTCGCTGCCCAATCTCCAGGAGTTTTACGTCAACCACAACCTGATTTTCTCCATTAGCCCCGCAGCCTTCCAGGGCCTGAGCAGGCTGATGAGGCTCCATCTCAATTCAAATCGATTGACAAGCATCAACAGCCAGTGGTTCCAGCATCTGCCCAGCCTGGAGATACTGATGCTGGGAGAAAACCCAATCCTCGAGCTGTCAGACATGAACTTCAAACCGCTGGCGAACCTCCGGAGCCTCGTGCTCGCCAAGATTAATTTGACGGAAATTCCAGACAATGCTCTCATAGGCCTGGAGAATTTAGAGAGCATCTCATTTTTTGACAACTTGCTCAATCGAGTGCCCCGAGCTGCGCTGATGAGAGTCCAGAACCTGAAGTTTCTGGATTTGAATAAAAACCCCATTGAGAGGATCCAGAGAGGTGACTTCATGGACATGATGCATCTCAAGGAGCTCGGTATCAACAGCATGCCTGAGCTCATATCCATCGACAGCTTCTCCCTGAACAACCTGCCAGAGTTGACGAAAATCGAGGCCACCAACAATCCCAGGCTGTCCTACATTCACCCCAGAGCCTTTCACAAGCTCCCCCGGCTGGAGACCCTGATGCTGAACAGCAACGCTCTGAGCGCGCTCCACAGCAGCACCGTGGACTCCCTGCCCAACCTGCGGGAGGTCAGTCTGCACAGCAACCCCATCCGCTGTGACTGTGTCATCCGCTGGATCAACATGAACAGAACCGCCATTCGCTTCATGGAGCCCGACTCCTTGTTCTGTGTGGAGCCTCCAGAGTACCAAGGCCAGCATGTTCGACAGGTGCATTTCAGGGAGATGACAGAGATCTGCCTTCCTCTGATCTCACCTGGGAGCCTCCCGGATCGGGCTGAAGTCGTTAAAGGCGGCTCGGTGTCACTGCATTGCCGGGCGTTTGGAGAACCAGAGCCAGAGATCTACTGGGTGACACCATCGGGTGACAGAGTCCTACCTGGAAGTGTGTCTGATAAGTACTACATGCACCCCGAGGGAACCTTTGACATCTACGACGCCTCGGAGCAGGAAGCGGGCTCGTACACCTGCATCGCCCACAACCTTGTCGGGGCAGACCTGAAGTCTGTGCTGGTTGCGGTGGATGGATACATTTCCCAGCCTTCAAAGCAACCTTTACATGTATATATCACATCTGTCCAGACTCATTCTGTCATGGTTTCCTGGGAGAGCACAGGTGGTTTGGTATCACAACTAAATTGGTCAATATTGTCCGACGGCAGGCGCCTCTTGATGCCATTCAGAGCCCGGCTTCCCGCTGATGTCAAAGAGTATCGCATCAAACAGCTGAAGCCTTCCACTCGCTACCAGGTCTGTGTTGAGGTCACTGCAGCTCAGCCTGGATACAGCAGGGACTGTGTCAACGTGACCACAAAGGAGGCAGCGGTCCCGAGGGAGAAAACTGAGAACTGGGACAGTCTGGTGATGGCTTCTTGTGCAGTGTTTTTTATTGTGGTTGCTGTGACGTGCTCCGTCATCTATACGTCTCTGTACAGCCAGGTGTTTTACAGGAAACTGATAGCAGACCCGGCTGAAGCCGTGCTGATTCCTAGCTCTCATTCCTCCTCCTCTTATTCGTTCCTGGAATTCGGTGTGTCTGGAGTCAAGGTGAGGGCGACTGTAATAGACTTACAGGACGACTCCATGTAAGAAACGTCCTTGTCTGTAAAAGCACTTTGGGATTAAGTGAAGATGAAGAGTGATGGACACTGGACAAGGTGATTTTCTGGCCCTCTTTTCACAACTTTTGACAGGACATTTTGCAGCGGAGGGTAACTGTAACCCTTAGGTGGCGTCGGAGGGAAAAGTTCATACACATTTATGTAACCGGCTAAAAGCAGAGACGATTTTGTATTTCCAACTTGTGTCATTATAACAAGCTTAATCAGGCAGATATCTTGACTATAATCTACATGGCTACTGGTTATTCATGCAGTGCACCCAGATTAAAGCACAGCACAGGAACTATTCTGTCTTAAATACCTTGTTGAGACGGCTTTGATGTCTGCAAATAGCATTTTTCCTTGCTGTGTTACATTAAATGGTGCCAAGCGAAGATAGTTTATAACGGCAGAAAAAAAACCTTGTTAGTCTAGTGGTCAATAAAACTGACTATAATGTAAACAATTTTATGAACAAATACATTTTTCATTAAAACTGTGTGGTGTCTTATAACTACAATTTCTTTCCCATCCAATTTTGGACATTTCCTGCAACGAAACATACGTCTGCCGCCACGAAAACACGGAGAAGAAATGCATGACATTAATTTGTACGGATGAGGTTCATAAATCTTGTTGTGTCGCTGTCGGAGTCACACAGCGGCAGAAGTGTGAGATCTGTCGCGGACAAACACAATTACAGCAGCTGCCCTTCAAGACGGACGCTCTAACACTGTTAGTGCAAAGCAATCTCAAACAGCACAACAAGCCTGTGAGATAGGATTCTACTGTGTGTGTGTGTGTGTGTGTGTGTGAACCTTAATGGGTGTGTGTGTGTGTGTGTGTGTGTGTGTGTGTAAAGTCCGAGGACATTGGCAAACCCATTGACTTTGAATTGCATTATATTCTCTTTCATTAAAAATCCAATATGGATTCCCAACACAAACCTCAGCCAGGTGATGAATCGGCGTCATGCGCAAACTGATGGGAGGCATTTATCAGCGAGACTCAGTCATAGATCAACCGAGTTTCAGCACCTTGGACAGGGCTTTTAGAGCGTGGCCATTTGTCACCGCCACAGGAGCTAAAATATGACCCATTAGAAGCAGGTAGTGAACAGGTCAGCAAGAACGCGGCGCCCAAGCCATCCCCTTCCCCCGCGCGACCCTGAAGAGACATCGCCGCCGTCGCACCAACAGCTCAGCAACTATTGGGCTCGTTTGTTTAGCACCTCGCATCGAGCTGCGAGAGCAGAAGGAGACAAATGGACCACAAAACCAGGACAAAGTAGTTTCGGGACAGAGGACGACAGCGCCTGACGCCTCACAGGGCTGATGTTACTGATGTGCTCTCCTGTAAGAGATAACCAGGCCGAGGTTCACCAGAGAGTCTGCTCCTTCAGACCTGTACGGCGGAGAGCATTCTGGGTGTTTAGGAGAGCAGCTGCATGGGAAGGGACGGATTATATAAAGTAGATGACAGCTCGCTTTAGAGGCTTTTCATTTTCCTGCGCTTCCTCACCTGCGCTGCCGGGTTCAACTCTGGTTCACTCCTGCTGAGAGCAGCGAGCGATATGTCAACGTGTAATCCTCGCGGCAAAACAAAATAAAAATAGGAGCATCTGATTCGTTTCTAAACTCTGTCAAAAATGAAAATAAATGCTGATACATAACCCCCCACCAAAAAAAAAAAAAAAAAAACCAACACCCGCTCCTCCAAGTGAGTAATTGCTCAGTGCTGAGGGCGCACACACGATGTGGCAGATCCGGAGGGAATGACTCCAACAGGAATGGATTTCCACACAGCATCCACACCAACTGCAAGGTTAAATTAATCCACACAGTGAAATTGAAACCAGGAGTCAAATCTGCCCCGTCAGGACTCCACACAAACTCACAGCACAAACCCTCACACGATTATAAAGTTCACTACAACTGACAGCACTGAAAAATCAACATCCTGACAATTTAACCACTCTTAAAGACTTAAACTGCAGCTGGACTGAACATGTGAGGTGTGTCCTGAGGATAGAGGAACGCTCTCAGGGACATTTAGCTGGAAGGTGATGATGTTAGAGGATGAAGAAAACTTTAAGATGAATCATCTGCAGATCATGAAAACAGGTTTTGGTGGAACAGTTCTGTAATATCTCTGCAAAAAATGTTAAATGTCTAATAGCCTGAGTGTGGTGCAAAGCTCATTTTACAACCGAGGTTCACCTTCTGGGGAGCGTGAACGTGCTCAGTATTTTAATAATGTGATTTAATTTCTGATTATGCCGACATTAAATGGTGACCCAACTTGTCTGAGCAGCAGACAGGATCAGAGTAGCTCTTACTGAGGACACAGTGTTTATATTGTAGAAAATCAAACAAAGTTGAGATTAAACGTTTGTTTTTGATTGTCAGCACTCCAGATGAATTGAGATGAGCATTAGCACACCGTGCAGCTGAGGCTGATGGGAATGTCATCGTTCATTAACCCAAGTGAAATGTAGTCACAACTCTTCCTCTGGGGATCATGAATGTATGGATCTATCCGACAGTCTGAACTGAGCAGCGCCGCCATATCAAGGTCCAAAAGACACATTAATGGTACCAGAACACCAACATCTCCACAGACACACCTGCAGAGTGGCTCCTGGATAATAAACTACCACCTCACTTATTTCAATCTGATCTCATTTTACCGGGAGTCCACTGGCGGTTCAGCTGAGGCCACAGAACCACACGGCGGTCCAGAACCGTGTTTCCCGCTGTGATAAACGATAAGCCGCTAACATCCTCATCCTCACCTCCATTCATCACCGACCCCCCGGCGGTAAACGAGGCGCTGCTCAACAGAACAGACGATGTTAATAAAGATGGCGGCTGTCACATTGTGGGCGTTTGTTGTTGAATCCCTGCGTCCTTCAGCAGCAGCCAATCAGAGGTGGGCGTAGCTCGGCTGCAGCCGTGATTAACTCACTGATGATTTTCCTCGCAAACACGCCGGCTTGTTAATAACCAGCGTGACAAGGTAACAGATTCGATCTGCTTCAACCTGAAGGATGATGTCTGACGCCAGATTGGGAGAATTAACGAGCCATTTTTGATTGTTACCGTCATCTGTCACTTCTCTTAACAGGCGGAAAATAACTCATTTATTCAAGGAGAGTAATTTATGTTTGAGGTTTTCACACCGCAATTAAAAGGTTCTTCTTCTCTTCCTCCATATTTCAGTATTAGAAGCGCGTCACTCCATATGTCTCACTGCTGCACTCACTGATTAGTGAAGGTACCGCAGAGCAAACAGAGTGGAAGGTATTTGTATGAGGGTGTTTCAGCACCTGTTACCTGTGCAGCGTTTTCAGGGCTCTTCTGTATCTAATTTGTTTTTCCTCCAGCGGTCAGCATCACGTTTCCCTACAGAATCAGACGCAGGAGAACTTGTCTGCCTCATTTAAAAAATAAAGAAATAATAAATAATTTAAATAAATAATTTAAAGAATGAGAATGGATAAAATCACCAGTATTTCTTAAAACACGGCAACTGTAACCTCAGGAAGTTTTGTTTTTGTTGATTTTTTTTTATTAAAAAAGGTACCTGGTTGTTGTTTTGGACTTCTTTTTTATCTCACTCTCTGTGTTCAGGTGTAATCATATATGTTGTTCACCGATCATGTAGATGTGTCCAAAACAGTTCAGAGAGTAAATTCAAAGGTTATCCAATAAAACAGAGAAACATATGATCCATCTCCTGTTGGACCAGAAGAACAAACCACGAGGTTCCTTAACAAACTGGTCCTCAGAACATGATGATGTCATCATGTCACTACAGAGCCCCTGAAAGCCCAAACGAGACGCGTGACATCACTGAAAATCTGCTTCACATGAGTCTTCCAAGCATGAGGATAAGATCAGAGGATAAGATCATTTTATAACAATATGCGTCTTCAGCCGACTGTCTCGATCGCTGAGAGTTAAAAGGTACAAATGTTGTGAATTCATCTTCCTTTCTTCCACCTCCTGCTGCCCTCCTTGTTTCATCTTCTGCCCTCGTTTCTTTATTTCTTTTTCTTTCTTTACTTTGTTCCTTCTCGTCTGTCGAACAGTGAAGTTCAGCTCGGTTCTTTACTTCTCTTTCTTTTGATATCGAGCGCTTTCTACTGCAAATACTTGTTTGATTTAGAAAAAGAAAATTGTTTTGACGTGCTCGTCAAAGTGATTGATCGATAGCTCTCAACTACTGTATCAATCACCAACTATTTCCATAATTGATGAATCAGTTCTGAGTGAGTCAAAATAATTTGATTCCAGTTTGTTAAATGTTAATATTCTCTGGCTTCTTTCGTCCTCTGTGACAGTAAACTGAAACTCTTTGTGTCGTGGACAAAACGAGACATTTCAGGACGCCATCTTGGGCTTTGGGAAACACAGACTGCCATTTTCTTGACCAAACAACCAATTGATTAATCAAGTGACTCATCAACAGATAATCAACAATGAAAATGTGTTCGAATGTAAATGAAAGTATGTAGTTGCAGCCCTGATAAACTCTGAAACTGAATGATATCTCTGTCCTTCAACCAGCCGCTTCTAAACTCTTCACATAAGTCCACACATAATCAGTCATTCACTGAACTGTGGCGTCTTGCAGGGCAGCGGCTGGTTGGTTGGCTGGTTGGCTGGTTGGCTGGTTGGTTGGTTGGCTGGTTGGCTGGCTGGTTGGTTGGCTGGTTGGCTGGTTGGCTGGTTGGTTGGTTGGCTGGTTGGCTGGCTGGTTGGTTGGCTGGTTGGCTGGCTGGTTGGCTGGTTGGCTGGTTGGCTGGTTGGTTGGCTGGTTGGCTGGTTGGCTGGTTGGTTGGCTGGTTGGCTGGTTGACTGGTTGACTGGTTGGCTGGCTGGTTGGTTGGCTGGTTGGCTGGTTGGCTGGTTGGTTGGTTGGCTGGCTGGTTGGCTGGTTGGTTGGCTGGTTGGCTGGTTGGCTGGCTGGTTGGCTGGTTGGTTGGCTGGTTGGCTGGTTGGCTGGTTGGCTGGTTGGTTGGCTGGTTGGCTGGTTGGTTGGCTGGTTGGCTGGTTGGCTGGTTGGCTGGTTGGCTGGTTGGCTGGCTGGTTGGCTGGTTGGCTGGTTGGCTGGTTGGCTGGTTGGCTGGTTGGTTGGTTGGCTGGTTGGCTGGTTGGCTGGCTGGTTGGCTGGTTGGCTGGTTGGCTGGTTGGCTGGCTGGTTGGCTGGTTGGCTGGTTGGCTGGCTGGTTGGTTGGCTGGCTGGTTGGCTGGTTGGCTGGTTGGTTGGCTGGTTGGCTGGTTGGCTGGCTGGTTGGCTGGTTGGCTGGTTGGCTGGCTGGCTGGCTGGCTGGTTGGCTGGTTGGTTGGCTGGTTGGCTGGCTGGCTGGCTGGTTGGCTGGCTGGTTGGCTGGTTGGCTGGCTGGTTGGCTGGTTGGCTGGTTGGCTGGTTGGCTGGTTGGTTGGCTGGTTGGTTGGCTGGCTGGTTGAGTGAATATGTGCAGTCACAGCATCCTAATTCAAAGTGACAGTTTTACAGAGAGCGAGGAAACGATCCACCAAGATTTCCTGCAGGGAAGGATTCACACACGCTGGAATGTTTTCTACTATCAGTCGTTGCCTTTAAGGTTGTGCATTAATGACTCAATGGGCTCTTTGTAGCCGCGGCGTCAGGCCCGGTGGTTCTGGATCAGCTTTACTCCTCCAGCAGCAGCAGCAGCAGCAGTGTGAGAGGAGTTCCAGCAGCCACTCGGTGATGGAAACTCAAAAACTCCTCGGCTGCAGAACGGTTCCCGTTAACGCCGCTGCAATATGTTTGAGGGATGAAACCGACGAGGCAGCGACAGACTGCTTTGTGATCTGAGTCGATGTTATGAAGGAGGAAGATCAGAGACTCATCAAAGACTGAAGAACAGAGACGCTCCCGCTACATCTACACTTCCCGATACAATAAAAAGACTAAAAACAAGCCCAGCCGCCGAGCTTAACGAGCTCTGACTGCACGTTTAGTCCCACAATCATATCTGCAGTCGTTATATGTGATTACATTACCAGTGTTTACTCGACACTCTTCCTCCGTTTCATTTTCAGCTAATAATCCATGAAAACAGCCTAACGATCCTGGCTGAAGTGTATTAATACCTCTCATTACAACGCTTCCGCTCTAAAATGTCCCATTTTTCTGCTTCACGTTAGCGGCTAAAATGAACTGGAAACGATTTCTCTTATGAATTATTACCCCATTACAAACATTTGGTATTTAGGCCGGGCCTGCAGCTTGTTGCTCGGGGTAAGTAAAACTAGAAACAGCCTCACATTTATCTAACTTTCCTCATGCAGAACCTCTCGGGCTTTAAGTAATTATTCTCGTGCTCGTCGGCCCATTAGGCTAAAACAACACCGCTGACTTTGGGTGATCTTGGAGCACGAGGCTTTTTGAGCTTTTATTACTGTCTCATGATGGAGAGTCGCAGATGGCGAGCGTGCACTTAACCTCTGCTGATAAACTGAAGCAGATAGCAGTCACTTACAAGACAAGGTTATTTCCAGTAGAGAAGCAGAAACCATTCAGGCTGATTAATGACTTCCTCCGACTTATTTTTTTGTTCTCCTTGGCTCCGTGGTGGCCGTTACTTTTTTAATCTTTTCCGGGAAACACTGACTCAGGACTTTCTGTTTCACGTTCGCACAGACACACACAGTCGCAGTGGAAGCTGCCAGATACAGCCAGTCCTCCACTGGTGGTCACTGACCAGCTGGAACACTCCTGCAGGATCAGCGCTTTGCTCGAGGGCGCTCTGCCGGCTCAGAGTTTTCTCGATTGTTTAACTGACCTTGATTTTTGGGCTTTGAATCGTCCTCACAGTCTTCTTCTGCAGGATTATGTTATTATTAACAGCCCACGGCTATTTCCAAGGTAACACTCTCAACAGATGATGCTGTGTTGGTCAGGATGCCGGCTCCAAACAGAAAACAAACACATGTTCTCGTTATCCCCGAACAGAAACACGCAAGGAAAGAAACAACAAGACAAACGTGTCTGAAGAACGATGCTCCAGTTCTTATTCAGGGGAAAAACAACGATGCCGAACTCAAACCACACAAAGGTTGGACTGACGTCAAACTGGATGCACCTACTAACAACAGGCTTCATTTTGATCACACAGCCAGTCACAATATCCATCTATCAGTAAGCCTTTAAATTTTACAGCGGAGGGATCTGAGCAAACACCAGACCTGAGTTTTAGACCAATCAGAGTTTTCTTGATCACACCTGAGTCTGACCTGAGAGCAAACAGTCTGACAGATGTTCTCCATCAAGAAACGCTGTCTGCATACGAAGTGACCACCCGTAGAGTTCTGACCACAGTATTGAACGAGCAGCTCCAGACAGCGAGCTGTGGATCAGTGGAGTCGAGATACCAGCCTGAAAACTGAACATGAGTCTGGCAGCGCATCATTAACAGAGAAAATCATGACTGCAGCTAACGAGCTGCTTTCAGCGCTGTAGTTTATTACCTGTGGGTTTGCCACGGCTCCCTCACCTCTCTGTGGCTGCTTTCATCTCTCAGGATCCTCATGGCTGCCATCAGCAGAGGGAGGAGGGAGGAAGGAGGGAGGAGGAAGGAGGGAGGAGGGAGGAAGGAGGGAGGAGGGAGGGAGGAGGGAGGAGGGAGGAGGGAGGAAGGAGGGAGGAGGGAGGGAGAAGGGAGGGAGGAGGGAGGAGGGAGGAGGGAGGGAGGGAGGAGGAGGGCGGAGGAAGGAAGAAGGAGGGAGGAGGGAGGAGGGAGGGAGGAGGGAGGAGGAGGAAGGAGGGAGGAGGGAGGGAGGAGGAGGAGGAGGAGGGAGGGAGGAGGAGGAGGAGGGAGGAGGAGGGAGGAGGAGGAGGGAGGAGGAAGGAAGGAGGAGGGAGGGAGGGAGGGAGGAGGGAGGGAGGAGGAAGGAGGGAGGAGGGAGGGAGGAGGGAGGAGGAAGGAGGGAGGAGGGAGGAAGGAGGGAGTAGGGAGGAGGGAGGAGGGAGGGAGGAGGGAGGGAGGAAGGAGGGAGGAGGGAGGAGGGAGGAAGGACGGAGGGAGGGAGGAGGGAGGAAGGACGGAGGGAGGGAGGAGGGGTGTGGTCCTGCTCCTGGAGCGTCGGCCCTGAATTCCCTCACCCACCACCAAAGGCTGCTCTATGATTACACATTCTGTAATGAATAATTTACCTTTTCCTAATCACCCAGTAAGCTGCTTCATTTAGACGCTGGCTTCCTCCTAGTGCAGTGATTAGAGCTGGGAGCCAAGGTGAGGGAGGAAGATTAGAGGAAAATTAAGGCCGGGCTGTAGCGAGCGGTGCCGTCCTGCTGAACGGCGCTGCTCCGTTAGCTCTGCTCATTACTGATCGGCCAAATGTCATCACCATGCACAGCAGGCGTCTGCCGAACAATCGGAGCCATTAGTGGGACAAATAACTCGAGTTTAAAGCTTTGACCTCTGCTCATCTTTCAGATCTTTACTTTATTCTTTTAAAGTGAGGAATCTCGTGGTTCTGGGAGTCAGAGTTGTCCAGAGAGCTCCTCCTTTGAGAATAATGGTTTCTTTTATGGATGTATTTTGGTCTCCAGCGGAGCTTTCAGCAGTGCCTTCAGCTGTGGACGTGTCAGCGATGCAGGGCCGTGTAAACATGCGCCTGGACATGAAAGCTTTTTAAAAGCACAGATCTGAATCTGAGCCCGGCTGGCAGCACTTTTCTCAGCGCTGGTCCGTCTCCGCCACAGCCCTCACACTGATGGCACTCAATCTGATGACACTGAGGCTCGGAGGGGAGTGCTTTAGGCTGAATTATTCCTCAGTGAAGCTGCCTGCTGGAAGGTTTATACTGGGAAGCTCTCGCTGACCACTGACACTGAGGACTGTGGTTATAAATAAATAACCGGCAGGAGGGAAATGGCTCCAGCTGAGTGTGAAGCAAGGCAGAGATCCCGTCATCATGACTATTCATCGTTCCTGGCTATAAGCTTGTGTCCTGTGAGGAACGACAGACAGCTATAGGGTTGGCTGTGTTTTCTTTTAAACACGACATCGACGGCTCATTAAGAGGTGGAAAGGTGGAGTTTCATTCAGTCGAGTGTCGTCGACAACCAGCTCCGGTCCAGGTCAGGTTAAAATGAATCTAACAGGAAGCTGATGAAAGGAACATACGACTGCAGATACGCGAGTCGTCTCTCTGGACCTGGTCAACACACAGAAGAAGACAGCGTGGAGGTTAAACAGTGGAACAGCGATAAAGACCTCCATCTTATCTGAGTTCAGCTGTTAAAGGTTATTTTCCACCCGTCAGTAACTCAAGTTGATCAGTCTGTTTGTCTCAGCAGGTTTAACAGAGACGTACACCTGGATATCATCAGTGTAAAACTCAAATCAAATGCAGCTGATTTAGCTTCTCACATGATTTAAGGGGCCCAAAGACAAAACCTTGAGGCACCACAGAGCACAAAGCAGCAGATCCAAACTATGTAGGGACCAAGTGACACTGAACATCTCCCATCTGAGAGACAGGAGAAGAACCCGGTCAGGATGCTGCGATCCACAGAACCAAAGACTACATTCACCTACAAAAAGAGCAAAGACCAGTGAAAGTTCTCTCAGGGAACAAGATGTTTTCGGGCCAACAGCCTGTCGAAGTTAGCTGGTGATAAATGGTGATAGACAGACGGTTCGTTCAATAACCTGCCAAGTATTTTTAGAAGGAGCCTGGCCCGTTGTCAAACACTCCAGTGGCCGGTTCAGTGGAGCAAACACAGCAAGTTAGTAAAGCAGGGCTGGACTGAAAGAGTTTAAACATGTGCAGGGGTCTGAGACGGTGACGGAGGGCTGCTGCCTCCACTGAGACCACGACATACAATGCAGAGAGTCAAGCTGAGTGAAACATTCAGGAGTTTTTAAAGCTCATCACACACTAAAACGCTGCGCACTGTTTTCCCACTGACAATCATTTCATCTTTGATTTTAACAAGTGAGAGACGCAGTTCAGAATCCACAACTGTACACACATCCAAACAGTTCTGCCACAGCTCCGGGTCCACTCTGCTTCATCTTATTGATGCTATTGGATCAGATTTTCTTCCCTTTCCACAGCACCACCGAATCTGCTGCACGTTGAGATTTCTGCTGTACGAATTCAAAACTCAGGTCATAAATGAACCATGTTATCTTATCGAATATGATCACTGCCTCAGAAGCCCAGTTAAGAGCAGCCGGCACGACTCATAGAACAAGTTTTGTAGGAGATGACATGTTTCTAAACTCCATGCTGTAAATCTGTAAATAACTGAGCTCAGCAGGCTGAAAAAACACTGAAACGTCTCTGCAAATCAATCAATCAATCAATCTGGAAGCTCAAGCCCCGAGATAACAATAGTAAAAATGACTTAACTGCCACAGTCTGAGAGATCAAACAGCCCAATTATCCATTAATATCTTCTGAAATCTCCATTCTTCTGGGTAACAGTGTGGCTAAATATAGACACAAGTCAGATCAGCCGTCCTCTGCGCTGCATGCTGCAGCAGAGTCCACCCGTCAAACACAAGAGTCTCTGAACGCGACTCGTCCTGCGGCCTCGGCAGCGGGAGGCTGGTTTGTAGAGACAGAGCAGCCGGGGAAAAGAGCGTCTCTGATATTTGTATCAAACTGCAGGCAAAATCCATCCTTTATTGATAAAAACCTGTCCAGGAAACAAGCCTGAACGCTGTTTGACTGCATCTCTGTGTACAAAAACCCAGAAGCCTCCGCTGCCTCGCCGCTCCACTGCCAACAGAAGCCTGGATGGTTCACGAGGGGAAGCAGCGCCGGATTCTTCGGCACGCCGCAGGCTGTTCTGAGCGCTGCAACAGAGTTCACCTGAACGTTAAAACTAGACTTTGGAGCGGTTGGAGCAAGATGAGCAGCAGAGGGGAATGTAATGTTTCTGAACTTCTGACTGACTCATGTAAAACCACAGCCCCAGACATTATGCATGTGAAGGGGAACAACTGGACTCCAGACCGGAGGACGCCGCCGTCACAGCGTGCACGCCGTTCGATTTGTAACCTTACGTAACGGCCGGCCGCTGTGATCAATGGGAGCGTCTGGACTGGAGTGAATTCTGCCTGCTGGTTAAAAGCTCCGGGGATCGATGGCATAACGACTTGCCTGAGTTCATCTGCTCCAAGGTGTACTGTTGGAGGCCGAACGGTCATTTCCACCCCTCCTATTGAGTGCAGATGTACTGTGGGAGGAGACGACAGATAGTCTTTACACTCCTCAGACAGGCGATGCAAAGAGAAAATGATCCATCAATCGCTCCTTAATGCTGAAAACCTGATGAGAGAACACTGGACGGACACGGAGCTGCAGCATCGCCGTCTCGGGGTGAAAATGACCTGAATGCATCACCAGACGTATCTACTGAGACAAAGACCTGCAGCACGCCAAGTCAGGCCAGCTTGCTGTTGTCAATAAATGTTTAAAGCGATGCTGTGAGGTTTTAGAAAAAGCTAATTTAAGCCTATACAAAGTCTAGAAGAGGGTGATTCATCTTCGCACTGAGCTAGTGGAGCGTTCAGAGAGGGAAACAGCATCCAGAGAGAACACGGAGCGGTAAACTGAGCTGTTCAGCAGCTTCTCCTTCACCTCTGAAACACTGGAACAAAAAAAAACCTCCCTTTATCTCCCTCGCTCTGTACAGATGGTTGTTTTGTTCAGTAATGAGATGAAAGATTAATTCTATAGATTTAGAAGCGACTCTTCTCTGCACCTCTGAGAAACATCTCGCCTTTCTGCTTAATGCTGTTTGTTTTACCAGATGCTGCGTCGCTGCGACACGTCGAGGTGTTTTATGGCTGATTTTAGGATAATTGCAGCCGCTGCAGAGGCCTGACTGATGATAAACGGTTGTGATGTGAAAGTCCTGTCAGCTACAATGTGATATTAATGACAGAGTAAGGAAATCAAAGTATGTTATAGAGCTCATGCACCCACTTCAGCCCAGTGAGGCTTTTATCCTCGAGGCCACAGAGAAGAGTTCAGCTTTAAAAAGAGTGTTTGTTTGTTTTTCACTGTTTTGAATCAAGTCTCCAGCTGCTTCTGTTCTTCAGGGAAATGCTGTAATTTGCTGTGAAGCTCCATAAATTGTCTATTTTTGGGTGAACTGTTCCTTTAAAGAGGCAGGTTGTGGAGAAGAATGAAAAGTTTTAAGATGTTTCAGAGTTGTGAAAGTGACTGTCTTGACGCGACCCGTCTACCTGAAACGGATCTGAACGTGGTGTTGCTCTGCAGAGTCGGACCCCCCGGCTGCTGTCAGGACCGCTGTCAGACTTCAGTCCGGCTGAGTGGCAGACGGTTTCACACTGGACGAGTTCGACCCGACTCAGCGTGATGAAATCCAACATGTTTAAAACATGCCGGCTGAGGAGACGGACCCAAAGCTCTCTGTGGGTTTTGGACCCATTTTCCGGTCGTACTTTTACATTAGTCACGTTTAATTCCTCATTTAAGATTCATATTTATGATTCTGCTTATCAGCTGTGTGTCATGTAAGCTCACACAGTGAGTCACGTAGCAAATAAAGAGATCATTAAAACCATGTTACATAAATGATGAGATAATAACGACGGCACCACAGCTGACAGTCAGTCAGTACAAACACAGCTCCGGTGGTTCTGTTGGTGCTGGGTCCGGCACCGGCACTCTGCCCCCTGCGGGATGTTGAGAGATGGACTGAAATATCAAACAGACCACAGTGAAAGATAGAGCCGGCCTCTGAAGAGCGGGAGGGAGGAGACGCACCAATAAAGACAGCGGAGGTAACAGAGAGACGGCGGGTCAAAGAGCAGCGTCTCTCGCAGGAGAATAAAAAACGAGGCTCAGATAAATCACCGCAGGCTGGAGGTCTGACGCCGGGCGTCTCCTCCTGATGACCACAGCACCTCCAGCTAACTCCTCGTCCTCAGAGAGAAACGACAGACGCACACAGCGTTCACGACACAAAGCTTCAGGATCCAACAGCCTGAAAACTTCTGCTGCGTTTTCAGCAAAGAGGGATTTGAAACTTCCCGAGAGAGAAGCCGGCGGGCCGAGCAGTAAGAGGCTGACGGGAGCGCAGCCAGTTCTGCCAGCAGCACACATACGTTTTTACACGCTAATGAAACTTTCATCCACATGATTTTACCATGTGTGAAGTGAATTATGCAGTAAATAATGCAGCACATCAATAATGAACAAGCTGCGCTTCAGCTTTCAGTCCTATAAAAACCACAGAGAGGATCGTTTAAAGGTTTCCTGCTCACAGATGTCTGAAGGCGTCAGTTTATCTAACCACACACCGTACACATTATAATAACATGATCTGATTAGATGTACAGTGATGACTTCAAAATATCTCAAATGATCTTGATGTGAACGACTGCAGCAGCTGGAGACCTCAAACATCACACACTGATTAATGAGGAAGTCCAGATCAGAGTCAGAACACTATGGACCCGATACTTACAGACAGCTACTCAATCTGACACACTCTGTTTTTCACTCTTCATCCAAACACTGAAGGTTCTGGTTCAAATCTACAGACAGCAGCCGGCCCAGTTCTGAGCTCCCTGGACGGGTCTTCAGTCAGTCTCTTTAAACGCATCCTGTCATGAACTGGATGTTTCTGAAATATTGCTGGTGACAGACGAAGAATAAGAACATTTACTTTCCATCGTTTGAAGAATATGAACGTCTTGTACCAGATTTCATCCAGTACTTCTTGAGATATTTCAGTCGGGGCTGAAATGACAAAGCGATGAACCAATCGACAAACTCTGAAGCCTCAGGTGAAGCAGCAGAACCAGAGTGTGTGTGCTCGACTGGCCTCCACCTCCATTAATAGTCTGATCATCAGCGTCACCTCTATCAGCGCACAGTCGGCTGCATGAGGAAATGAAGAAAAGAGCGATCAATTATTGCCTGAGAGTGATTGACAGGTAGCAGAGACAAGAAATCTGTGTTATTAATATTATCAAACAGAGAATAATGAACTCCAGCAGCACCGGCCGCACCTCGTCCTCCAGCTCCACCTCGTCCTCCAGCCGCACCTCGTCCTCCAGCTCCACCTCGTCCTCCAGCTCCACCTCGTCCTCCAGCTCCACCTCCGACCCTTTGCTGCGCCCGTCCGTGCCGTCTCGTCGCCGCTGGTAAAGAGCCGTGGGCAGTGTGACTGACATTTCCTGGCCAACATGCTGCCCTCAACCTTTTCCATGGTGTGTGTGAGTGTGTGTGTGTGTGTGTGTGTGTGTGTGAGGCGGAGAGACGAGAGCGCTGATTCCCATCGCAGCCTTTATCTCTGAGGGCATTTAAGTGCCCTTCAGGAGCATCAGATAACCATAACAATTAAGTCTACTGATCGATAAGTTCCCTGCCGTCTGTGCAGAGTCGGCCGGCCTGAGCAGCCTCGGTGCTGCAGGTTAGCGAGGTGAAAACACACCTCAGTGACCTTTCTGCCGGTTCAGACAGAAAACAGCTTTCAGTACTCGCATTCGAGCCCGATGTCAAAGGAACATCATGAAATGGATTCACAGGCTTTCAAACGTCAGCCGCTGCAGATCGTCTCTGCAGCTCTTCTTCTACCAACCCGGTCGTTTGTTTCCAGATAAGTTTGTTTTTTAAAGAAATATGTGTCAAAATATTTGTACTCTGCTCAGTAAAAATCTAGACTCGTCCAGTGAGACTGATCTGACATCATCAGAGGTCGACAGGTGTCATGACAACATGGATGACGGCACCACTGAATATTTATAAGAACACCTGGAGACATTTGCAGCCAGTTTTGTTGCATCAAACCAGTTAGAAGCCGGACCGTCTCTATCTGTGATCGTGGTGAGCAAAACAGTTATTTTAAACCAAAGCTGGATGTTTTCCTGAACCTCACCAACTGGTTTTTGGGCCTAAAACATAAGCAGAGCTTGAGCGTAAAATGAGGAGTATTCGGTTGGCTGGTATCTGCGAGGCTGTGCAGCTGATCGGTTTGCAAACGGTCCTTTGGATTCAGACAGAATCGTCTCTGCTAATGTCACAGCACAAACACAGCTCGCAGAGACGCAGAGGTCCAATCAGCCTTCTCTTCCACTTACAGACTTTTCCACTCTGTTGAAATGAGGTAATGGTTGATCCCCTCCAGAGAGGAACTTAATGTCTTTTTAAAGGTCTAATTGTAGAACCCTCCTCTTCAGACCATCTGTCTCCGTCAGTGTCTGCCTCCAACAACTGCTCTGATGTTTCCATCAAACAGACTCGACTCACTTTAAGGAGAAATTTCTTCCAAACCAGTTTAATTGTTGGACCCGACAACTGAGGACTTCTCAGTTTTTGGCTCTGTCGAGCAGTTCATGGTGTGTTTGTTCCTCCTGTGGATTTCTGGAGCGTGCAGACGATCTTTGTTCCATCCAAGTTTTTTGTGTTTGAAAGCAGAAAATGTTTTATTGATCTGCACCATTAACAGTAAATGTCAGGTGTTGTGTCAGATCCTCACAATCAAAGAGCGAGGGCGTCTTTCTACAGCCGCCATTTTGTTCTGACACTCGGCACAACAGGGAGAAATCCATCAGAGAAGAACACAGAGAGCCGCTTCTACACCCACAGGAGCAGGAAATGGACCAGAATGCAATGCAGCTACAAGACGGGTTGCGGTTTGAATAAAGCAGGTCTCTCAACTTGGGAAATCTCCGAGCTGTGGTTCTGGTTCTCTCCAGCTGCTCTTGAAAGTCAGAGCTAAAATGAACATGTTCACATCTTTCACCTGGGGCCCGGAGAACGGCATTCTGGGAAATGCAGGAAATCAAGTGAAAGTAGACACATCAATTTGAGTAGCAGCAGAAGAAACCCTCCTGGAGACGCTGAACATCTGATCCAGCATGAGAGGACAGAGGCTGGATTTCTGTCTCCTGCACCGGAGAGACAGATTTATTAAACTGTCTGCCTTTTTTCCTCAAAAGAGCTCACAGACATGAAGCACGTTAGCTTTCATGTCCTGTCACAAGTTAGAAAACAGTTTTCATCAGACGGCGTACGGCTGCACGCGCTCCTCTTCCTCCTCTTCCTCCTCCCAGGAGTGTCGGCTTATTTATTCAGAGAGGCTCTTACAGGCCGGCCTCTGCGCGCTACATGGCAGAGCTGTGAATTCATAAATGGCAAATAGCTTCTAACTGTCAAACCTCGGTGCCCAAAGGGGAGTCAGGCAGTTAGCCCGCTGCTCAGCTGGCCCGCACGTTCCACAAAAACAAGAACAGAGCGCGTGGACGAGGAAGATGTAGTCAGTCGGCTCTGAATCACAGGAAGCCTCCCGGGAGCTTCATTAGCACATCTGCAGCCGAGTTTAAGACTTTGTTTAAAGCAATCATAGAAGCAGAGCCACAGTCTGATCCCAGAGAGCTGCAACCTGCCGCCACGGCCTGCAAATCCTCACACACTCACCTTCAGGCTGACGACAATGTCCCACACACACAAAAACAAAGGACAAGATGTCGTGGTGAACAGCAGAGGTGTTAGAGAAATACTGAGCAGAGTGATCAGAAACTGAACCAGAAACAACTGGTTGGTGCGGTATTGTGCGGCCCAGTCGGCAGGACACAATGTTTGTGTAAACCACAGTAACATCCATGTTGACATGCGTACCACACGTTCAAATCACGGTCACATAATCTGCTCATTAGCCACCTGTCACAGCAGGAGGCGCAGGGGGAGGCGGAGGGGGAGGTGCTGGCATCGTCTCGAGCCAACATGGCTGCCAAACAGGCGGCTGCAGTCCAGGTGACAGCACTGGATATTTCTGAGGACACCTGGAGACGTTTCCAGACATCTTTGTGGTGCCGTTTTTCACAGGAAGTGGACAAAAGCTGCAGGTTCTTCAGAAACTGCTCCGTGTAGTTTTTGTGTCTTCAGCCCGTCTGATCTTCTGACTGCTGCAGTTTGTTCTCTGGTGATGTCACCATGTCCTCAGATATCAGCTGTGAACTTACAGGGTAAAATGTGATCACTGAATATAAAACCACGTCTCGTAACACCAGAAGTCACCGGCACTGATGTGGACATGAATCCACGCTTGTTTACACTCGTCTGTAATTTGATTTGCATTCAATCGTGCGTTTGAAGATTTCACTGAACGAGTGAAACAAAAGGATTTACTGAGCCGCCGTGGCGTCCACACCCCGGATCTGTTCGGGTCAACTGACATCGATTAAGCGATCAGATTCAGATCTGCCTCGTCTGAGAGCAGCATCTGTTGTTGGACCTTCGGACAGAGAGGCGAATCTTCCAGAGATCTCTGAGGGATTCTTTTTTTCCTCGCATTTAATTCTCCAGGATTTCACAGACTGTCTTCAGTGGGAATCCTTCAGCAGAGCGCTGATGGTGTCTGATGTCCTGATCAAAGGCTTCGGTTCTGATTCTGACCTCATGAGGGATGAAAGCATGTCAGGATTTGTCACTGCAGAGCCCACGCCTCCTGTTTGAACATCACAGTCTAATCTCCTCTGGAGGCTCTGGAGTCTGATGAACACTCACAGAGCTTGTTTCCCATTTTAATGACATTATCCAGGATTTTAAAAAGGCTGTTTTTTTGTTTTAAACATTTGTGTCTCTTTCTGGCTGTGAGTGAACAAAGTGCCTGCTGCGTTCAGTAAAACTATGGAAATAAACTCTACGCAGCGGTTCTGAGTCCAGGTGAGTGACAGCAACCCAGCTGGAAGTACTGACAGGCTGTTACCACGAGGTCAAGGTTCATCTACAGCTCATTCAAAGGCTGTGAGACACCACCGACCCCCTGACCTCCTGCTGACCTCCAACTCAGGGGTCACATGACCAACAGGAGCCAACAACAACATCACAGAGAGGTCATCAATACGGTGAGCTCATTGACTTACAGCTCAGAGACTGAAGAACGTTTACCACCACTGCTAACACTGCTAACACCACTAACACTGCTAACACCACCACCACCGCTAACACTGCTAACACCACTAACACTGCTAACACCACCACCACCGCTAACACTGCTAACACCACTAACACTGCTAACACCACCACCGCTAACACTGCTAACACCACTAACACTGCTAACACCACCACCACCACCGCTAACACTGCTAACACCACTAACACTGCTAACACCACCACCACCACCGCTAACACTGCTAACACCACTAACACTGCTAACACCACCACCACCACCACTAACACTGCTAACACCACCACCACCACCGCTAACACTGCTAACACCACTAACACTGCTAACACCACCACCACCACCGCTAACACTGCTAACACCGCTAACACTGCTAACACCACCATCACCACCGCTAACACTGCTAACACCACGACCACCACTAACGCTGCTAACACCACTAACACCGCTAACACCACCACCACCGCTAACACTGCTAACACCACTAACACTGCTAACACCACCACCACCGCTAACACTGCTAACACCACTAACACTGCTAACACCACCACCACCACCGCTAACACTGCTAACACCACTAACACTGCTAACACCACCACCACCACCGCTAACACTGCTAACACCACTAACACTGCTAACACCACCACCACCACCGCTAACACTGCTAACATCACCACCACAAAAACAAGCAGCTGCACTCGACTACAGCAGGACGAGGAGAGGTGGACTCTGTGTTTATAACGTTGATGCTTGGTGCTCTCACACAGTCAAAGTGGAATAACACAAAGTTATGTTATGAAGTTATGAAGATCTGTTACATTATTCATCTGTTTGTTGTATAATGCTGAATAAATTACCTTGTACAACTACTTCTTGTACGGGAGGTGGAAGGCAGAAGAGAAGTGGACGAAGATTCTGCTTATAAAGATCGACTAAAAATAAGATCAGTGTGATGAAACAACCAGGTAAAACTGCTGACGAGATTAAAGGTGACGACGATTATTGTTGAGTCAGATATAGTTTACAGCATCAATCTGCTCCAGTCGGGTTCAGTTAGAGTTGACAGCTGGTAAAGTGTTGTCTCCGGCTGCTGCCCTCCGCTCAAATCAACATCATCTCAAACTCGCTTAGTACGAGAAAAAGTACCAAACACGAGTCTATGAACACTGTTCAGTGAAGCATGAAGCCAAAGTGACTCGACTTCCTGGAGATAAAAATAAGCAGCTAGTGTTAGCATGCTAACACAGCAGCTAGTGTTAGCATGCTAACACAGCAGCACAGCAGTGTCTGACGAGTTAACGGCACCCTGCCCTCTAAATTCAGAGGAATTTATTCAGATTTTACGACGGAGCTCAATGGAAAGTACATTTTCCTGTGAAATGTAAAAGAGTAAAAGCAGCATGAAACTGCGTCTACGTTGTACGGCTGTCAGATGCCTCAGTGTGATCGTGTCCCTTCATGGTTCTATTTTCTTTCCCTACAAAGAACAATCAGAACTTCAAATGTACCGAGCAGATCAGAACCGCTGCTGCAGAACGACAGGAATTTTAATTTCTGCTCAATTTTCTGCTCAATAAAGAGGAAGCATTCAACAAAAAAACACTCCAAACACCATTTATGAAACTCTGAAGATAAAATACTTGATGAACACGTCACAGGAGGAGGAGGAAGAGGAGGAAGAGGAAGAGGAGGAAGAGGAGGAAGAGGAAGAGGAGAAGGAGGAGGAGGAAGAGGAGGAGGAGGAAGAGGAGGAAGAGGAAGAGGAGAAGGAGGAGGAGGAGGAGGAAGAGGAGGAGGAGGAGGAGGAGGAGGAGGAAGAGGAAGTGCTGGCAGGATCAGAACAAGTCTGCTTCTTCTTCACTGATGATTTCTCTCTGGGTTTAATTACTGCCCGGCAAACACACACACACACACACACACACACACACACACACAGGCCTACAGAGTCTTCCTACTACAGCCTCTTTTTCAGTCGTAGCACCAGATTTAACACTGATCTGTCTGGGAAACTTATTTTTTTTGCCGGAAAATTAATCAACCCCCCCAAAAATACCAATATAAAACCGGATCTCACTGGAGAGTTCTGGTCAGAATCAAACTGTGGAGAACTTCGTCCTGCAGCTTTACACCAAATCCTTCACCGTCCGTCATTCAACTTTAACTGAATATAGTAAAAAAAAAAAAAAAGGTGAGGATGCCTGAAGGCTTCAACAGAGAAGAAGAGACATTCAGCATGAATAACAACAAATACCAATAAGAACAACAACGAAACTGTGGAGTCAGAAAATATCTCAGAATTGAACCAGAAATCCATCAGCCTTCAGAGAGCAGATGAAACTTTATTGATCCCTGTGGGGAAACTGAGCTGCTGCTGCAGCAACGAGCAGAAGTGATGAGAACAACAGATGATGAAGAAAAACTGAGGAGGCAAACGTTAAAGAAACTTCACGTCTCACTTTCCTGATCAGCTGAAGGAGTTCATGTCGATCCAGCACATCAACAACACATTATTACAGATTTAACTACAATGTTACTGATACTTGGAAACTAATTTGAGGAAATATTTGTGGAAACAGTGTGTCACCTTCCGGGTTTTCAACCCGACAGCTGACCTGATGTTCTGCTGACTTCATCTGGTTTCTTCTGTTAATGTACAATATGATTGTGTCGACATGACATGAGCCTTCAACCTCCACAACATCCAACCTCTGGAAGGACTTCTGTGTTCTTCAATCAGTGCTCCACTGAAAGAAGAAGGCTAACAGCCTTCTACTCCAACAGTGGTTTGCTAACATGAACACTGATTCCCACCAGACGTCAGAACAGAAACATGGTTCATGTAGTGATGCAGTTCACGGCTGAGCAGTCTGATGAAGCTCTGTGCATCAGCACACTGTGAGCATATCAGCAAAACAAGTCCCGGCCAGTCCAGGAGCCGTCTGCAGCGACAGTCTGCAGCGACAGTCTGCAGCCTGCTCTGAAACAAAGTCGGCTGCAACTTGCTGTTCTAAGTCTGACCTCACAGTTACACTAGCCCCCTTTCAGATAGAAAAGGTGGCACATTTGCAGGAAGGTAAAGGCTGCAATCAAAAGTGGGGCTTTTAATTTGAAAGTAGCAAACGTTCCTAGCTTGCCGCTACAACAACAAACTAACACAACCAAACAGCTACAGAGACCGAGGAGACGCTGCTTCTCCTGGATCTCAGCAGCTGTCCAGTTGCTCATCTTCACGTCTGCGGATGAAGTGATGGACTGACTGCTGTGATCAGCTGTTTCCTGGTTACTAGCGTTAGCCGTCTTCAGCTGTGGTGACGGTTAAGTAAGGCGGGATGTCAAAAACCTGCAGGAACAAGAAGTCCTGCAGCCTCGACACTCAACAACACACAGTGACATAAGCAGCTCTCACGTCACACACAGACATCGTCCTGTCCCGTCCACTCGAGCACATTCACAGGACTGTTCTCGTCAGCTGGCACCACAGAAGAAGAAAACTAAATGTAGCAAAACAAACACAAGGCCACAGAAGTATACTGATGTGTTTATGTACAGTGACCCTCTTCAACCGTCTTCAAACTGCTTTTCTCAATTCCTAAAAAACCCACATTAACACACACACACACACACACACACACACACACACACAGATGTGGGCAGCACAATAGAAGCAGCCTTGGACCGCGGTTGCCGTGGCAACTGCTGGCAACGAGAGAGTCCACCTCACCTGCACACGCCCACAACAACACACTGCCGATGGACGACACATGCACAGCACACGACGACCCACAATGCCTTTCAGAACCACAGAGACGATCACAACAATCCTGTCAGACTGAACCTGTACTGACTCTGCTGTCTGTGGAGCTGCAGATCAATAAAATAATGACTCATTTCACATCACACACACACACACACACACACACACACACACACACACACACACACACACACACACACGATGCATCGACTGACTGACTGAGTCTTGTGTTCAAATCTGTCAGTACAAACGTTATTATTAAGAAAAGCAGAAACAGGTTTTAATCACAGTGAAATGTTCCCCTTCGCTGTGTTTCTGGCACATCAGGTGTTTTTGGACTAATATTCCTGCTGTGTTAATGTGTGTGTGTCGTTTTCCTGCTGCAGATGTTTAAGGCTGAGCTCATTTTATTCACGGCTGGCTTCTTTAATCTACAGCGACGCATCATATTCTATCAGGTCATCATGAGTCTGCAGCCTGGCTGTGCTGAAGGAACCGCAGCAACACATCCTCAGACTGGACCGGACCGGACCGGACCGGACCATCACCCAGCAGGTCGACGGCCAGCGTCTCCAGCACTGTTCCCATGAGGATTTACACATTAGCAGTTGAAAAGTTATTTTATGGGATAAAAAGAAACAGTTGGGTAAAGAGAAATCAGCACTGAGTGTTGGATCAGCAGGCTGACGGATGTAACACGGCTACATGAGATTCACAAAACAGCACATTTCACAGAACCTCAGAACCTCCGTCATGCGGAGCTGTGAGCTCAGGTGGGTCGCCGCCGTGGCTCCCTGCTCAGTAACGGATGAGGACTGGCCGGTGCAGAGCTGCAGGATACACTCCTGCATTCAGATGAGCTGCAGGTTAATGGAGAGGGAGCTCTGCCCGGAGAGACGCCGCCGCTACAGTAACGCTGCGGTGGATTTCTGTCCAATTAGAGCTGACTAATTGCCTCCTTAGACACGGAGCATCAGTAACTGTTTCCAGCACTTGCAAACACTAATAAGAGTGAATGTGACAGGGTCATTACTGCTCAGATTTATATCCAACAATTAGAATACGTGTGATGTGGGTTGAAAGGAAATAAAAACAGTCCTGCACAACTGGGCGGGACGCGGAGCCGCAGCCGTGACAGCAGAAGATAAATGGCGGCATTATTAATGCACTATAAAACCTAAAACTACAGTAAATATGAAGATGAATAACGGCCCCTTAAATAAGCGAAGGAGTCTTAATGAGCGTCATTATAGAGGAGAAATCAGCCCTCCCATACTGTCCCGACAGAGCTGCACTGCTCTGGTGATAAAGACGTAAACGTCGAGTCAGACACCTGCTGACTTTCAGACATTTGATCAGTCTGACGAGTCTGATCTGTGGTCAGTGAACATCAGGAGGGTTCAGTCAGGTCATCGTCATCTTTCAACACGTCTGTTCTGCAGCATCTTTAACTGTTCCTGTTAAAACTGCCGTACGGACTCACAGTTTGACTCCAAACATTCACGACTGGTGAGAAAAACAGGATATTTTTTCATTGGATGATACGACTGAACACATTTCACTTTGCATTTATTGTCCCGATTTCTTCTGCACATGCAAGAGAGGACGGCGATCAGGAGGATGTGGAGGCCGTTAAGGAAAGCAGTAAAACTCCTTAATGGCATCCACGACACACAGAGACACTTTTATGGAGCTGGAGGTCTGATGTTACAGACATATTTAGACAATTTCAGAGATGAATGAGATTTTTATACGAGTAAACTGTTTGGAGGAAATGTAGTCGCTGCGTGGACGTTTATCCTCCAGACCAGGAGCGTCACATTCTTTAAAGGTGCAACTCCAAAAACACAGCAGGCACCACGAACACCAGAGCAACGACTGCTGCTCTCTGCTAGTGAAGCTAGCTGATGAGCTCAGTTAGCTATGAAGCTAGTCGTCATAACAGACTTGAGTCTGCCTGGACCACAACCTCAGAGCCTGAAAGAACTGGGACTGAACTCAGCCTCAGGCAGGGGACACAGACAGAGGCGATTTACAGCAGGTCTGACCAGGACTGACTCCAAGGACGAGATGACACATCAGCAGAGGACATTCAGTGTTTTGAACTGAGGTGATAAAGCTTAAGAAAGACCTCAGACGGTGCGCGGTTGTATTTTCCTTTCGTGACATTTAGTGAGTTTCTGTTGTTGACTTATTTGACTTGGTAATGAACTGGCTGCTTTTACATCTGCAGCTGAAGCTACAGGCAGTCAGACTGTCACCTCTGAGCTGCAGAGGGCTGTCAGGAGGTTAGCTGTTAGCATGCTAACCTCAGGAGATATCTCTAAAACACTCATTTTTTTAATGCTTTAAACTAAAATTCTTGTCACATCTTATAAACTGGTCCTTTAAGGCATGAACCTGAAATGAGCTTAATATGGAAGCTTGAACAAAGTTCAGCGAGTGACTGATATTATTCATGAATCTCCTGCTCAGATCAGATAAGTATCACAGCTTAAACCTTCCTGTGAGCATCGACCCAGTGTGGAGTGGAAACAAACTATGGAGTTAGAAGTTCTTAATAAATCGTATTATTTGCAAGAGGGGGTGAGAAAGAAAGAGAAAAGCCTTTAAACTCAACACCGAACAACATCAGCAACAGACCAGAAAACCGTCGGTGAGGAAACTTCAGGTGTGCTGAAGCTGTTTGTGCTTCACTATTCTTAGCAAACTCTCACTGAGACGAACTCACTTCCACATCACAGGCTTCAGGACGAAAACAGCACCGATCTGACAACCAGCTGATTATCAGACTATTTTTAGAAGACCTCTGACTGTCATCCTGCTTCAGCACCAAACAGAAGTCGATTCATTAACAGACGCAGTGACACATCCAGCAGCCACACGGCGTGACAGGACGACGGGCTGCATTGAAATACGTCCACTGAAATGTTTCCAAGTCACATGTGAGACCATCCACACTCAGGTCTGCTCATCAAGTTCCTTTCATCCCAACTTCTGAGGCCAGCGCGGCACTCATTAACACATATGTGACGGCATGTTAATTTATGGGAAAAAAAGGCATCCATGAAAGTCCTTTTCCTGATCACTGATCATCCTCAGGGGAAGAGCGGCTCGGCAGCGAGGAGAGCTTCACACCAACACCAAAGTCTCATCTGATGTTTAATGCAAAAGGCCACGATTTCAATGGCACCGTCCAACGCTTTCATTCCCTTCCCATCAGTCTGCAGCGCAGCCACCAGCAGGCCGGCCGGCTTCTGAGCAGCCTAATAAGTGTTGTGAGAGTTTGAACAGGGAATCTGGTTTGATTATCACACATGCTCAAGACCTGGCCTCGTTAGCACGTTAGCACAGACACAACTTCCAAGATGAAGGTATGAAGCTTTTAAAACGCAGAAACACAACCAGAATAGTGCGATGACACAGTGAACATCTACTTCCCTCTGTGTGCACTTTAAACCTGATGACATCACAACAACAATACTTCTGACCTTTCAGAACAATTTTACGTGAATCGTCTTTGCAGCCGGATAGAAACAGTGAGCGACTGGTCGAATGTGTTAATGTCAGAGTCGCTATCATTTACTTGCAGTGCGGTCGAGGTGGACGGGCGGTCCGGTTAGCTGCCCCGCGGAGGGAGATTAGACTGAAGAGCGAGAAGAAGGAGAGAGAACGCAAATTCTTCATCTGCCCCTGCAGGAAGCGACACAGTCCAGATGCCTGAACAGCAGGACCGTCTCCAGCACCGCCACCCTTCAGTACACTGTCCGTATGTGTGTGTGTGTGTGTGTGTGTGTCTGTATATGTGTGTGTGTGTGTGTGTGTGTGTGTGTGTGTGTGTGGGTGAGAATGATCCATCTCATCATATTGGAGCAGCTACAGAGCTGCTGACTCATTACACACAAACAGAGGCCTGTATAAAGTTCAGTGTTTCCATCAGATGTGTGAACACTCTGCAGACAACAACACTCGATGACCGAGTGAGAGGAGCGTCAGCGGTCCGGTCCGTCCATCAGGACCTTTCATTACTGCCTCACACCTCAGATGGCATCTGAATGAACGGATCTGTTCTCATCAGCACACAAACACTCAGCGAGCGGCTGGCCTGTTCCTTCCTTTTGTGTCATCACTTCTACTTTTCTGATTCAGCTGAGAGGATTTTCATCCTTTAATCACCACTTTAGTCTGAGCATTAATCACAACCATTAGACCCTCCAACACAGAGCACGATCAGCTGACCTGCTGTATGTGGGCTTTATTAGGTCTGATCTGGGACTTCTCAAAGGTCAGAAGTTTTTGGTCAAAGTTAGAAACTAGAAACATTATCTTTAAACTGTTTCTATAAAGTGTCAGCTGAAAGTAACACGAGACATCTTCCTCTGCAGTGAGAAGACGGAAGACGAACCTCCAGAAGTGTCGTAATACACAACACACCATGAAAGGGCATGCTAATCACGTAGCAACGGGATGAAGTGCATAACAACCAACGGCCACACAATCCCAACATCGAGCAGCTAAAGCAGTGCTGCCCACAAAGCTGCTGCTAGCCATCATAGCATTTCATGCTAACTATAAAAGATACGTCCTATAAAAGCTGAGAATTAAAAATGTTCGCTGGCTGAAACATGAGGAATCTGAAGTGGCACGTTTGGAGATTCTGCCTCAAAACGTCTCGACTGAAATCTCTGCGCTGCACTTCATCACATCGGTCCTGACAGACGGACGTTCAGATGTTGTGCTGAGGTTTTCTGGAGGGTTTAGGAGGCGGCTGCATCACACCGAAGGGATTTTAAATCTGAGGACTAAATTAAATACTTTATTCATGCTGCGTTCCAACTTCATTTAACTCTGACCCAGTGAGATCTGAACTGATGCTCACACGTCTGCAGACGGTATGTTGGTACCAAGATTTCTCATACAGAACACGTTGTTGCAGAGATATACATCACAGATCTTAGATTTCTTTTAGGCCAGTTCTGCACAGATCCTCTATTGAAGTACAAGTACCAATTATACGTTATATAATAATCAAAATAAAAGAGGTGTTCTTCACTTCTCTTTAGATCTGTGATGATGAAATAGATATATATCTACACACATTGTATATGTTTTTCTTACTTCAGCTTTATCATGAAATTAAAAAAAATCCTTATCTAAATGTATCAAGTGGCCCAGTGAGATAACAACCAACTATAAAAATAAAAGATAAACTACTGATG
>NC_051046.1:1112123-1194623 GCF_904848185.1 Acanthopagrus latus | reverse complement strand
AAAAATGTTGCTATTGTTGTCTAGAAACTCGCATTTATTTAAATGTATTCAACACATCAACATATAATAATAATAATAATAATAATAATAATAATAATAATAATAATAATAATAGAACAAATAACACCAGGAATCAAATTCTATAGAAAGAAATTTCATTCCAACTTAAACTGAACAGCTCTTTTTAATCAAGTCCTGTTCAAATCTAATTTCTCTTCCCTATTAAACATCTGTAACGATCATCAACACATGCTGACCGAGCTGAGGGTGAAGCTGGAGCTCGCTGTGTGTCTTACTGCTACATTCAGTGTTTAAGAGGCTCTGGGGAAACAGCTGTCCCTCCCAGAGTTTATTACTTCAATAAAATCACAAAGAAAATCGACATTGACGTCAAACAAATATGAGAACACACATGTTCTCCTGCTGCTGCGATAAACTGCAGCGCGGCCTCGACACTGATACACTGACGAAGTGATTATCTTAGAATAAAAAGAGGTTTCTCTAAAATCTTCAAACTGATCCGGTATAAAATATATTTACAAGAGAATTAAAATGTCTTCTGATGCTCCAGTATGTTGTCATAAATAATTAATCACCATTATTATTATAAAAACATTACAAATTATAAATTAAAGCTGTAAGCAGCGATGAACGGGCCCTCGCAGTCCACATGTCGGGACGTGTTTGAGTAATTTGGAGTTATAATGAGTTGATGGCTTTATGGCGAAGCATCAAAATGGAAGACCATTATAATTTTTCGCAGAGCTTCAGTGGCTCACTGGGAAGCATCACCTGAGTTTCATGTCATTCAGACAGACCAATGTGGAGATATGCAACACTTTGCCAAATGTACAGGAAGTTGTTAGTTAATAACTTGAGTATTGTTTGGAATATCAAAAATCTTTTAATAAGTTTTTGTCAGGAGAGTCCACAGATGCTGACTGCAAAGTTTGGTGGAAATTGGTGGAATCACCTGGGGAGAGTTTAAAAAAGTAGGTTTGCGACATTTCATGAATTTGCAGAAAAACATTGAAAAAAAAAAGCTGCTTCAAAGACAAAACAACACAATCTCAGGATATTATCAGCCTGATTCACTTCCTGTTTCTGTTGGATGTGTTTCCCCTCTCGTCCTCCGCCGCTCGTCAGTCCGCTCGCTCTCTGAAGGAGCTTTGTTATTTGCTTCTCGCTCTGCCAGCAGTTTCACTTCAGTTAGTGATTTCCTGGAAGCATTTTAAAAGGTCCCGGAGGAAAGATGTGGACTTGATTGTTCTCTGTTTAGGGTGGAGAAATGTACGACCCCACCGTGGATCCTGGTTTAGTTCCTGCTCTCGTGCTCGTAGAAACTCTGTTTCTTCTTTTCTCTCAGCATTCACCCGTTCTTTGATTGTGACTCCTGAGCTGATCTGTGATACGACCGCTGTGAGCTCAAATCTGTCTCACTGTGACATCGAGTCCTTCCATCAGAAAAAGATGGATTTTTTAGTACGTAAACAAAGCATGTGGCTCGTTGGGCATGATTTCGTCTTTAAGTGAGATTCCTGTCTGATGGAAGCTTCGTGGACGGAGGCAGACGTCTGACAGAGACAGATGGTCGTCAGAGGAGAGCTGCTCCACCCGGACTTTTAAAAAGACATTACACTTCCTGCAGCAGCCTCGGTCTCTGGAGGCCTCCGCTCGCTGCTTATTGTATTGTGACCGTTACACAAGCTGTGACAGATGATCTCGAGCCGGGCTGCTGGTGTTTCATCTCCACCACAACAACAGAGACTCCACCCGCTCCAAGTATGCAGCGATGAACCGCTTTCACCATTAACACCAACTGTAAAGCTCAGCTGCAGCGAGGCTCCATCCTCAGAGCAGAGTCACAGCAGTTAGTGGGTCAAATCTCAAAACCCTTTACGACCCTCATACATAATCTGATTTTATATGATAAACTAATTATCTATTATCATGAAACCAGGATTTTTTTCTTTGCACAATCAAAATAGATAATTGTTGCATCCTCGCTTCAAACTGCTGACTCCTGCAGCGACATTAACGAAGCTCCCTGTCCGGATTTTTTCTTAAAGGTCTGCGGCCGCCTGAGGTCCAAAACAAACAAGAACAAAGAGGTGAAGGTAAAAAGGTGGATGAATGTGTGGAACAGTACTGCAGGTATTTCAACATGTGTCCTGCTGACTTCAGACGTCTGGAGACATTTAATGAAACTTTTCAAACAGTCTGAAGCTGCTGCAGCGAACAGAAACACACGTTCATCTAACGATCCAACTTTTACTCACAAGTCAAAACTGTAGAGAAACACAAGCTGAAACTTTAATCTTAGAATAATTCTTCCAAGCTGCATGAAGCGTCCACCTGTCGGCACCACAGAACAGAAAGTGTTGCACCGCTGCAAAGCTCAGGCTTTTCTTTCTGACAAGCTGAAAGCTGAGTAAAAGCTGCTTTGTCATCTTTACAAGGAGAACAATGACGAGTTCCAGAGTAACTACATCTGTTTACAACAGCAGGATCCATTACAGCAGGCAACACATATGGGTCGTCCACATGTTTTTGTATAGTTTTGTTCTGGCACCAAAAAAAGAGTGAAGATCTTCCAAAAACCACAGCAGGGGGGACCGACAGAGTCCTGACCTGAAACCAGACAGAAAACAAAGCTCAGGCTGTATCTGCTGAACTGAAGCTCTGCTGGAGCCGGCTGGTTCACCCGCCCTGGTCAGAAACTACAAAATAAAAAACAGGGACAGAAAGTGCAGAATGAAACGCTTGTTCACAAAAACTAGTGTTGTTCAGTCAGGCGGGTGCGGGGGGCAAGCAGCTAAATTATGGAGTACAATTCCATCGACAGAAGCTAAAAAAATACAGTCAGCCATTCAGCTTCCTGCAGAGAAGCCTTGACAGCAATCTGCAGCTGCAGCTTCTACCATCAAGATTCAGAGACGCCCTGCTGACCGGCTCAGATGAGCTTCCCCGTCGGCGCCGAAATAAGAACAGCATAAATCAGTCGCCTGGGAACTCCAACATGCTTAAACATGAGCCCAGCTGACCGTAAAGCTCAGGAGGAGCAGGGACTTCGATCAGCCGCCGCTCCATGAATAGAAACCCAGGCACCATCCATCATAGCACCAGAGAGACGTGGTGCATCTTTAAACGGCTTCCAATCTGGGTTTTCCCTCTCTGCTGCTTTCTGATTATGAAGGGGGACGAGGCGATTACTCAGACGGACAGATCGGCGTGAATGTTAGCGATGGCTGGCTCTCAGCACACCTCCACTCACCCCGACAGCTGTGACACTGATATAAAACCCACGCAACCCTCCAGTTAACCAGGCCAACATGGACACCGTGACTCAGGTGAGTCTGAAGGCGGGGCCTGTCACCGCGACAATCAGACCAGGAGCAGGAAGACGGCGCCCTGACACCAGCGACCGGAGCTACCAGGCAGCCACATGACGAGCTGTCACAGCGCCGCCGCACAGGAAGCAGAATAAAGGACAACAAAACTGCACTGTAAAACTCAAATGGCTGCTCAGCGGGAGAGATCGGACTGTTCCTCCACACGAAGACGCGTCATCGCCGCAGTTTCCTTCCTGCAACAGAACGCCTGTTAAATGGGGAAGTTTGCAGATTTTCCACCAGCTTTGCTTCAGCAGCGCTGAACGATGGTCAGTTCTCTGCACCCAGATTCTGTCGCTAAACTGAATATTTCTGCCTAAAAATGCTTTCAGAAACATACTCCAGCTGTTTAGTTGCAACTGTGGATGTTCGAGAACGAGAGCGGCCACCATTTTGTTTCCTGCACTGTGAAAACAAGGCAGTGATGATTGAATATGAAGCATGATGGTTGTCTGAACTGTTTTCAGACACATTGTAGTTTGTCAGCTGTTTACCTGTAATCTGATAGTGTTTGTCACCCGTCGGCCATCTTAAGGTTTCCTGGATGACGAGCAAAAACCAAGCAGCACCAGGCTGGCAGCACATCCAGCAGAGTCGCCAGGATAAAATGTTCCCAGCTAACCTGTGTGTCATTGGTCACGTACTACTTTCACTTACAGGCAACACGGCTGCCGCACCAGTGGCCCAGTTCCAGTCTGCGTTTTGGAATTTGTAAATATGAAAACACTGGATATTTTAAAGTAGACAGCCAACAATTTACAGCAGAGTTTCTGGAGGTCAAATAGATGTTTTAAACTAAACCATGATGTTCTCCCAACACTAACCTGGTGGTGTTTGTGTCTAAACCTAACCAGAGCAGAAGCACAGCGCTGTGAAAGACAGACATTAACATCTGTATCTGTACCAACATTTATTCTGGCACTGAGGCTGGTGTAGGTGACCATCAGAGTGTTGACGGGTGTGGAGCAGTGCATCCTGGTCGTTACAGGATTTCTCTGATCATGTGGCATCAATTTCTAAATATGTTCCTCTTTCTGCTGCATTCAGTTCATCTTAACAGCAGTAAAACACTTCAAACATATTGCACCTTCTAAAAATGTTTGAAGTTTAAAATGTTAAAGTAATCAACAGAATGTGAATAAATAACAGTTCTGAAGTTACGTCAAAGACATTTTATATACCGTCAAGCAGTCATATCTGCTGAAGTTAGCGTGCTAACCATCTAGCCCAGGCCCGAAAACCTCTTTCTCCACTCCCAGGGAACCCCAGCTAGCTGCGCGGCTAACATTAGCTACAATCATGTATGTATAAATAATACACAGTTAGCTACAGTTAGCACTTACTCTGTTGATTTTCCGGTCCTGTTGTTAGGAGCATGAACCCAACAGGTGGACAATCGCACATTCTGACACCTTTAAGAGACGATGACCCCGAATAGTTTGGGCCAGTTGTTAAATGCTGTGACAGCAGGTGAAGAAACTTCTCTCAGAGTCACGAGCTGTGGGTTGTGACAGCAGATAGCAGTTAAGTGCCTCTTTTAGTGGCTAATTGCCGTCATTCCCTCCTCCGAGCTGAGGCCGGACGGACAGCAGAGTGGAGCTGCTGCTGATGAAACAACAGGTTTAACTGGCTGCTTAATGACAGCAGCTCAGATGCGTCTCCGAAGGCCGAGGTCGCCTCTCACATGTCAGTCAGCCTGGAGCGACTCCACCAATCACCACCTGCCCTCCTCCATCGATCTCCGCCCGAGCTCCACCCGGCCTTCCCAGAGACGCCGTCCAGCTCAAAGTCTGTGTTTTATGACGGTACTTTTCATTGATTTGGGGAAAGTATCCAAAGATTTAATTACACGAGTAACACATAAACTGCCCTGTGCCAATAGTAGTTACAGGCCGGGAGAAATACAGCCGTGTCCTGTTAGAGTAATGGTGGAGGCTGGTTTTGTGAGACAGTCGTGTAGTTTATGGGTGAAAAGATGTTTTTTTGTGCTGCTCCATTAGCAGCATCCACACAGCACAACACCAGGCTGCCGTCCCACAGCGGCAGTCGGTCCTGATGCTGCAGTGACCCAGTCTGAGCCCATTAACAGCGCTTCTCTCACTATCTGTCTTTTCTTTAGCTTTACATCTGAAAATGGATGTTTTTCACAGTCTAGTCTAGAACTCACCCGCTTACAGCTTCTCTCCCAGAAAAACTGATTGACTTTATTTATAACACTAAAGTAAAATCCAGGCTGGAACAAATCCATACTGGACAGCAGGTCAAAAATCAAATTAAAACTTGTCTTCTGGGCAAGTCGAGGGGCCGTGGTGAGTTCAAGTGTCTGGAGTTCACATCGGACAAAGAGGACTGAACACTAGACACAGAGGTTTACATCTTAAAAGTAGAAAAATAAAATGGTTGGTGAGTTTTACGGATGTTGTTGAAGTTCAGATGTCGGTGCTCTGACATGTTGGTGGATTTTAATGGACTTGTAGTTTTTGTCTGTGTTCAATAAGTCGTCATTATTCAACTGAAAGTTTCAACTTCCAAGAGAAACTGAGAACGTGGAGAGAAAACCTGAGGATCAGGATCAGGTTCAGAAAGCAACTGCAGCTGGTGGACCAGAGACCAGACAGGAAGTGATGTCATGATCTCAGCTCTCTATATGCAGGATTAAGAACCTGAGGAATCAGAAGACGATATGTAACCACATCATGTGTCTTTCTGTCTGAAAAGCTCCGGACAGACTGAACAAGCTGGGCGAGCCGACCTCATGTGTGATTGGTTGCCTGAAAAACAGCGATGGTGACGACACCAACATCTTTCCTGAAAAGTTTAGAGACGGTCACTGATAAAAGACGCTGGGCACATGTCACCGCAGACGCATGTAGACGTGGAGTTGATTTCCTTAATGTGAACAAGAGACCAGATATCTGAAGCCAGACTTCTCCTGGAGGAGTTCTGGTCCATGTGAGACTCTGATGAGCTGCTGCAGACGAGCGTTAACATGTTCCAGTAACATGTTCTCGTTAGTAACCTCGCTGCTGAGGAGCCTGTGAGCACACTGATCGTCACACCACTTCCATTGTCGCCTCAGACAACAGTCAGTATTCACACGGCCTCTAGAGGGCAACGTAAACTCCCCTCCAGACTTTTAACAAACAGTGACGGTGTGGAGGAGAGCGTCACCGACTCAGCTCGGTCGGATCCAATCAGGTTTAAATCCACTTCACTGTATAACAACTGTCAGACATTCTGCCACCTCGCGTCCCGTCAGGCTGATCACAGTGAGAATGTTTCACTCGGCGTCCATGTTAACAGGTTGGAGCCGCCACACAGTGACGCTGCAGCGGAGCTTCACCTGGAGATTCAGAGTCTCTTTACTGCAAACACACCTGAACCTAACCTGTAGAGAGTCTTACTGACCTCAGAGCAGCGTTTCACTGCAGTGATGATGTCTGTGTGGAGAAGGTGTCATATGTTTCTCCTGTGTGCCCTCTATCTTTTAACAAGGGTCAAAGAAAATCACGTCACCATATTTACTGATAATTATCAGAAGCAAACTCCATGAACAGGAAACAGAGGAGCAGAACCAGGAGTAGAACCGTTCTCAGTGTCGCTGATTTTGTGTCAGATTACAGCCTCCTCTCACACGATGACGCGTCACGCTGAACGGCCTGTGAAGTGAAAAGTAACAAGTAATCTGAATCTGCAGAGTGAGAAGCAGCACAAAATGGCCTCCTTGTTTTCAGTTTCTCTGATTTCTAATAGCCGGTATCAGCTCTGCGTCCTCAAACTGGTTCTGACCTCCAGGACGGGAACTTTGTCGCTGCAGGTGAGCGGGGGGGAAGCTGACTTGCGAGTCATTCTCACCCCGGAGAAATCGCACCAGTTGCCATTTGCAGAATTAATTCAGTGACCTATGGTAATTCTGAGATTCATTTGCTCGGTGTTGGCTGTGCTTGAACTAGGAATGAGAGCTGCTCTCTTGTTCCTTCACTCATGCAAAATTCATTCCTGATAATTATCTCGACCCCCCCCAAAAAAAGACAAAAAAGAGGGAGCATCTAACGACTGGATCTTTCCATTTGGTTCATGATAATTAAGATCAAACATTTGATCAGGAACCAAATTGAGTTTCTTGAGCGGAGCAGCGCAGAGATGAATTATCTACAGTATCTGCACCGGAGAGGCGAGCAGAGTCCGGCCTTCTTCAGAAACGCCCGGAGCGATCTTCAGATCCGGCTGCACTGACGTCTCTGTCCAAGGTCACTGCTGCGATAGACTGTTCTCACAAAATAAATAGAAGTGTCTGCGGTGAGAAGTGTTTCCCAGACCTGCTCCAAGCTCCGACTGAAGATGAAATATGGGGGTGAGGGTCTGAGGGAGGAGGGAGGCTGCAGGGATCAGCTGGCGTCTGTCCGTCCGCCAGATGTGATTCTCAACATGTCTGTCTCTTTGGCTTTTCATATTAAATCTACACTAATTGGCCCAGTGGGGGAGCAGCAGTCAAAGGTCGACATTTCCTAACACTGAAAGGCCAGAACTGCAACGTCACTCCATCTAGACCCAGATGATGCCTTCAGGCGCTTCGTTAGGCCATTTAAACTATTGAATGACTGACTGAAGGGAGGGTAACTGAAGAGGACATTTTGAAAGACGAGGACTCATCGTGTGGTGGCGATTAGTCCGGCCGCCACTTCAGACACTTCGGAAACATGTTTCATTTTACTGAAATGAGATGAAAACGTCGTCTTCAGAGGGAAGCGACTGCAGAGAGAGACCTAAACTTTATCCTGCTGTGTTTGTGACGCGCAGTCTGGTGGGAAAAATACGTTTTCCCAGGATAATATTTCTAAGTTCCTCACACACAAACTCTTTTTGTTTTTCTGGAGTGACACTGACAAATAAAAACGAGCCTAACGAAGCAGCTGTGAGGAGCTGTGACAGACGAGAGGCCAGCGGTGGTCGGCGCTCACACCACCAGCTGGACACGAGTTAAATCCACCTGCCAATACGTTTGTTCCACGATCGAGTCACAGAAAGATGTGAGGCGGGTAAACAGCCGGCATATTGACAGCAGCACCGTGACGAGAACACACACGGGGAGTTTTATCAAGAGGAAGCATCTCTGAGTGAAAAAATAAAGCTCAGCGATCTCTGAGAGAGCGAGGCTTTCTGTCACAACAGCACGTCCTGACGACAGCGCCAACTTTTTATTACTGTCAGTTTTCATCTGAATTTAAAGAAGAGAAAACTCTCCACTGTGGTTCCAAACAGGAAAACATCCCACAGCTCCTGATGGCAGCGCCGCTGTTTGATGTCATCTGAGACGAAGAGGTGGAAACTGACTGGTTTCCATGAAGGTGGACCAAACACACACACACACACACACACACACACACACACACACACACACACACACACACACACACACACACACACACACACACACACACACACACACAGTAACACCTCGGTTATGTTTGATGAGACGTGTGTGTTAAGCAGAGACGAGCTTCTCTCAGGAGAGATGAAGTCATTCTGCAGGACGAAGAAGGATTTCATGTTGCTGCAGCGTGTCGGCTGACATCATCCTGAAGATGAAGCTAAAACCTGCAGCACACACAACGATGTCACATCACCTTTAGAGCCAATCAGCTAACTGCCGTGTATTTCAGTGTCGTCAGTGATCACCTGGAGTTGTGTTTGTGTCGCCCGATGAGCGTCGGTCAGATATTCTGTCTTTTAGCTTGTTTTTGGTCTCCACCAACTCCTGAGACAAAATGTGGCTCTTCAGCTGCTTAACGCTTCACTGTGTTCACCAGCTCGTTTAGAAAGTTAGCGTAACAAATGGTAGCATGCTAGCTGTGTAACACTGACATGTCTCATATGTCATTTAACAAAACACTTCTTAATTTCATTCGTCACTGTGGATTACTGTTTTTGCTCCAAGTGCGTAACATTTCATGTAGCTTCTCTCATATCATCCGTTAAAGAAATGCATTTGTACAGACTCACAACGAAACTGTGTGGAAACACAAACAGACTAACCGTCCGAGGCAGCGTCAGACTGCAGCTCCCACGTTCTGAAGTGGCCTTAAATCACTGTTTTTCTTAAAGGAGTTTGGTGTCTTCAGAGAGAGCAGGACCTGAGCCTCGTGTGTCCGAGTCAGACTGACATGTGGATTTGACAGACGAGATCAACTCTCAGCCATCGAATGACCGACAAGTTAAATGGTCTCTTAAAAGCAGCGCTCAGCTTCGCCCGGCCTGTAAAGTGTCGGTTGTATAAGAGCTGATGGAGCCGCAGCACAGCTCGGTGAAAGTCATCTGTATAATTACATTTCTTTACAGAGCAGCCTCAGTTTCATAAAAGTTTAATTTCACACCTTTCTACTTCAGTGTAGCTTCACATCTCCAGTCATTAGCCGCGAGCCCACACACTCCATCAGGACGTATGGAAACACGGCACTTTGTCATCTTTTAAACGCTGCCGTCTTTCTCTAATTGATTTATTCCAACCACATTCTCTTTCTCCCGCTCACAGTCTTTTCTTTTTTTGGCCGTTCTGTGAGTTGGCGTGTGTTCTTACGGTTTGGAGCTTTTTGTTTATCTGCCAAATATTTTATAACTTCTGCCAGGAACAGTGTGTTTGTGCTGGTGTCTGTTCGCTCTCTGTTTCTCAGCAGGAGCTCTCAGAAACTTGTTAACAGGCTTCAATGAGCTGAGGTGGAAAAGTGAGAACAAAGTGGGCCAAAGATTAAGTGAAGACGTTTTGGTTCAGATCCCAGATTTTATTTTTGGAGGATTTTATTATTTTTATTATTTTATTTTCTCCTCATTTCTCATGAACTACTACAGATAAAATGATAAACATCAAACCAGCAAAACGTGTTTAATATTAAAATCACTTCATGGATCGTTCTGTTTTTAGGGACGTGAGCTCTTTCTGAATGTTTCCACAGAACATAACTGTCAAATTTACATTTTACGTTTCAAGATTTCAGCAAAATATCTATTCTGACATTCAAATGACTTTGAATTTACAGCATCGATGTGATTCACTTCCACTGAGAACCGTCAGTCTGGATTTTCAGGTTTGAACTCACCTATATTTTTTTGCTTCCGTTATCTCCGGCCCAAATTTAGCTGGAACAAGAACTTTATTGAGGTGCCGAAGACACAAATTTAACATCAACATATTCTCACACCTAATCGTCTGAACAGGTAGATTGCAGGTGAATCTGCAGCGTAGCAGCAGTTTTAGTGACGTCTCTCTCTCTCTCCTGGAGTTTAGCTTCAGGTGATGAAACGCAGCGTCACGCTGTGGATTTCTCTGAACATTGTTGGGAACACTTGAGATAATTTAAGGACACAACTCAACAGAATATAGAACAAAGGTCTCATCGCTTTTAATCCAGACAATATATGATGTCTTAAATCTGTATGTCTGAAAATAAAGTTTAATATTCAGAGCTGCCTCGCCTGAACAAAAAGCGACCGGACCGGACAGAAATCGGATCGGATCCTGACTCGTCTTTGCTTCTGTTGTTGGCTCCGTTTCGCTTCCTTGACAATGAAAAATTACTTTGTGACTTTATTGTGAAAGATGCTGCATGAATAAAGTTGTTTGACTTGTATTTTACCTCAAATGTCACACAGTCGGAGAGACTCTGCATCCATCTGTGTTTGTTCTAAACCCCGACATGCACAGAGGCTCCCTGTAAGCCGCGCTGCTGCTCCTGCAGTCAATAAAGATAAATGTTTGTGAGACCTCGCAGCTTCTGCCGGTGACATTACAAATCCTCGCTCCCCGCCTCACTGCTGGGCTCCGTTGGCCGGGTGTGGTCCTCACACAGGTCCTCAGAGACTCACTGATGTGATGAACAGGCCTCAAAGCTGTCGGCATGAAGCCTCCCACTGTTATCTCTCATCTGAGCCGGACAGCGGGGAGTTTGGAGGCGATGCGCCGCTTAAACGATGAAATATGACCAGTAGCCTGAGGCTGGTCGCCCCCCGACAGCCCCCCACAACAAAGCCCTCCGCTCCCTCGACAGCCCTGCTTTAAACTTGACAAATGACAAAGGCACACCAAGGGCAGCTCTGTGGCAACACGAGGACCCCGAGCATCAACCCAGGAATTATCCCGCTAATCTCCGAATGAAAGCGGCATGCAGGCCGTTTTTATATTCCACCTACGCTGTGAAACTTTAATGCAGCATCTGAGTGGGAAAACCTGCAGCTTGAAAACTTCAAGCATCAGATATTCTCCACAGCGTTCATACAGACGCCGTGTAAACAGGAATAATCCAGACGAAGCACATCAGGGGTTGTCATGTCGAATCTCACAGCCGTCGCCGCTAAGCTTCTTTCTTCCTGCTTGACTCTTGGCGCAAACTGCCACTTCCACTCTTCCTCTGTGTTCTGTACCAGTTCTGTCAATCATGTCATCCTCACTGCATCCAGTCAACCTGGCTTCCTCTCCTCCTCCTCCTCCTCCTCCTCGTCTGTAGTTCACCAAGTTGCCGAGGCAACAGGCGGATACTGTGCTATCAGTCATCGGTGCCTCGGCGCTGCTGGTGGCACTCAGCTGTTTCCTGCAGCTCAGGTTGAGGCCACCCGGCCTGCAGTCCACACAAAACTTAGAATTCAGATGGTTCACGGCTGAGATCCTGAATTGTCGCCGTCGCAGCGAGTCTGGGAGTGTCTCGCTCTGAGGATGACGAGACGTTCAGCGGTCGGCAGGATGATGACGATACGACCTCCTCCATCAAGTCAAGAAGATTCTCCATCTGTCAGAGCGTCCAGTCGATCTCAGGTGACTCACCTGTGATCTGTTTCCATGTCGTTCTGGTCCAACAGTGTTGTTTGTTTGTCCGTTGAATCCTGGGAGGCGTCAGCGTCACGACGGCCTCTTGTTTCTCATCCATCAGCCTCCTGGAGATGTGACTGGCATTACTACCTTCTCTCATTTGAAAGCCAACGATTTCCTGTTCCTGCGCCATCGATTTTCATTTGCATTGTTGATGGATGTGAAGCTGCTCGCTGTACGCTGAGCTGCAGCACAGATTCTCTCTGGTTCTGTTCATCTGTTCCTGCAACGCAGCACCAGATCCATACTGAGACACCCGAGCTGACGCTGAACGGGTTCAGGTTTCAAACTCTTTCAAACGCTTTTGTACTATGATTGTTTTTTTAAGCTTCAGGTTCCTAATTACAAATGACGAGTCTCATTATTATAACTCTTCACAACATGTTTGTGTCTCCAACACTTTCTGACTTCCTGTCTGCAGCTCTCAGCACTGATGTCTCAACTTCCTTTGACTCAAGTGAGATTCAACAGCAGTCCTTCAGGTTATTAAACAGATCATCTCGCTCACATCACACTGTGTCTGCACCATCCTCCTCTGACGCTGAACGTGTCGTCAGGCTTCATCAGTGCGAGTGTGGATCTCTTCATTGTACAGTATGTGACCCTGCGCTCTATAGTTCCTTTGTAATGAGATGTTAGTATATATGATTGTTGGCATGAAGCTCACAGATCCACAGCTGAATTTCTCCTACGAGGTGTCAACAAAGCTTCATTTAAAAAAAATAAAATGCTCTGAAATGTCTTCAAACAGCCGCTGCCTTTAGTTTTTACTGATACTGAAGGTTGGATGAAGAATATTCTAATTCCAAATTTGAACCCAATCACCAAAATAAAAGCATCTTGATGTTTCAGCAGAGCGGACGGACAGCCACCTGCATCATGGCCGTCTAAAAATAGCCTGACGTCCTGCAGCGGTGACCATCCGTCTCTGTCTGTGTGTCTGTTTTTTCCTAAAAATCCTTGTCTGGATACTCCGTCGCCAAAAATACAAAACCCCGACCGCAGGGCCGCACGCTGCAGGTCCATTTATCACCGGCTTCACTGCAGAGGAGCAGGTCAACATGGAGGCTAAAGTGAGCGTTCACCGCAGTTCTCTGAGCACCGAGGGTGAAACATGAAGCTGCGACTCTTCATGAAGACAAATATTCAACCATTTATCAGAAGAGTCACTGACTAAAGTTCATAAGATGCTGAATATTAATCATCCTACAAGGTAAATGACACAACGGGTGTCACAATTCTACATTTACATTTTTTGATCAGGTGCACTTGAACGCACCATGACATTCCTGCTGGCGCACATGTTCTTTGCCGTACAAAGCGATGTAGATTTCACATTTTCAGACGTGCACCTGAACGCAGCACGAAGTCAAACAGGCAGACAGCAGAGAGAAATCTACAGACATAAACACCTTCAATACATCTGATTTTACAAACGAAGGCTCCATCCTGTCAACTTTGTATTCGTGACGACAGGCGTCAGATAAATAAGAAGTCTCTCTGTGTGTTTGTCTGTCTTTACTTCTTCAGCCAAGAAGTGTTCAAACCTGCAGAAGATTTAATAAAAAAACACCAAATATCTCATCATAATGTAGAAATATTATCCATTTTATGATTCATCTATAAAAAAAATGCATTAGGTTTGAATATTTCATATTTTTTAACTCTGGAGTGAACAAACTCAACATGTTCAGCTTCCGCTGGGCAGGAAAACATTTCATCTGACTCTCAAACTGCTGCAGTGGAAATACTGCGAACATCAGAGGTCATAAGCTGATTAGTAAAGTAATCAGAGCCTCTGTGGATGGAAACCATCAGCGGCCTGAATGTGAGAGCTGACGTGGAAATATTAACTTAAATTTACTCAACGTTTAATCTGTCATCATTACGGTGAGAATGAACCGCTGATTTAACGGAGCCGTGTTCTGCAGTGGATTGTATTGCAGTAAATTTGCTGCCTCCATAAAACTGCCTATTGATTTAGCTGTAAAACTACACTCAAAAATCCCAGTTCTTGGTTATATAACTGGGAGATATAAAAAGTAACTCCTCAGCTAATTCTTCGTGACAGATCGTCGCTGGTGTGATGAGAAGAAGAAAACGAATATCAATCTGAGTTATTCCCTAAAAAGTTTAAGGGCAGGGATTCTCGTCAAGTCTTCGGCGTGTCGGCGCGTCCTCTTTAATTCCCAGGTCTGGTTTTTAATGCCGCGCCACACCAAGTCCGCTTAGTATAACCGTGTTAAAACAGCGGTGACACAAAGCCTGCTGGGAGCCCGGGGTCCGGAGGAAAGCCTCGCAGCAGCAGCAGAATTAGCCGGATCAAAGCTCATTTCCAGCGCCGGGTTAAAGGATGTGGAGCAGCTGCAACTTCCAGCTCAGCTCCACATGTCGCACTTCAACCTGTTTACACATCCACAGTCAGCGACGCCGCTCGGCTTAATGTCGTCTCTGCACGCGGCGAGAGGACGAGGCTCGAGGGCACCGCGGCAGCAGCTGCTGCTGACGGGGAGTCCGACGCTGTTCAGGGCTGCAGCTGACGATCTGATCCATGTGGGTCATTTTCTTGACTAATCGATAAGTTGTCTGGAGCATAAAATGTTAGAAAATATGGATCACTGTGTCCAAGATGGCGTCCTCAAATGTGGCATGTCGCTGAGACAGAGGAGGAAAGAAACCAGAACATGATTTACCTTTAATAAGAAAAAATCTATTTTCTTAACCAGTCGATTCATTTGTGCAGCTCTAAAACATTTCAGACAAAACGCTCAACAATTAAACTCAACATGAAGCTGACCGGTCCATGTACGACTGATATTCAAAACATAAAAAGAAATAATTGTATTAAATGGATCTAATATTCAAACTCAATATTATAAACTCGTCCTGGTCAGAACAACCAGACACCCATCAGGAGAAACAACTGCCAGATAAACTAACAGCTCCATCGATTAAAGCAGCTGTGTCACACTTTGCACGTCGACCAATAAAACTCCACATTACATTTTACTTTACCTCACCAAGAACCAAAGGACGGTAAGAGCAGAGATCTGTGCTCATGTCTTTGTGGAGCTGGAAGCAAAGTTTGTGTTGATCACATAAAAACACCTGCTTTTTGAATGGAGTTTGGTTCAGCAGTCTGTCACCTCAGTAGAGCGTGTACCTCCAACAAGGTGCGACAGCTCCCTTAATTTAAATCAATATAAATGACACATATTCAAATCACAACATCTGGATTCACATCGTATCGTTCTCACTCACAGAACTGAAGTCAACCCGGTCGGTTCTGGGCCGGGTTTCAGGGAACTGTACCGTGTAACTCCATGAGCGGAGCTGAGCTGCCTTCTAATGATGAACCTTGTAAACTGACCTGCTGTCAAAATGTTTTACACTAAAGTCTCAAACCAAACCAGCAAAATAAAGTTATCTGACAGAAACACATCAGCTGGACCTTCAGAACATTATACATCCGATGGGTCCACTTTGTTACTGGGGGAAAGTACCTGAATGTTCTGCTCTAATCGATGGAAACTGTCCGTGTCTCTAAACTCGGCAACATTAACGGATCACTGGACTTTTCTTCCGTCACAGATTTCCAGCCGTGCGGCTCAATCGAGGGATTCCGACCGCTGAACCTCCGTTTTCAAACGATTTCTCTCCTCTGATGTAGCTCGAGATGCCATCAGCTCCAAATCTCCGTCCGCAGGTGAACTATCGCTGTTAAATATTTGAGCTGCGGTCCATTAGGTCTGGAACGAAGCGTCCGCAGGCACAAACAGAGATTTTGTACTGAATGTAACTATGAAATATAGATCAGTGATCAGCACGGCTCGACTAAACCACGAGACGGCTTCCAAACCTGCAATATAACTGATTTATTATCAACGTTTTATTTGAGCCCAACACGTCTCCAAGAAACCGGCTTTGTACAAGATACACAGTGTTTCACCGTCCTTGCAGACGCCTACAGTGGATTTTATTACTTTGAAAAAAATTGCTCTCAGGTTTTTGGCAATTCTGTTTCATTAAAACAAAAATAAATAAAAATCGACAACTCTGAGTTTTTAGAAAATGTGCAGACGACACAGAAACAGAAACAAAGAGTTCAGCGTCGAAACCTTTCTGACATCATCCGGTGAGGAGAAGTGATCTGGAATTCATCTAATCAAACTAAAGCTCAGTCAAATCAACTCAGCAGTCTTTAATCTGAAGAAAAGTCCCAGAACAAATCCTGAAACAGCAGGTTTGTGTTTATGTCTGAACATATGGAACTGCTTCCTGTAACTGCGTCACTCCCCGCGGCGTTAACGTACAGTCTTCATCGTGCCCTCAATGTGTCAGCCGACTCACGGCGCGGGGAGGGATCCGCCGCCGCTGAACGGGCGGACGAGGAAGCATCACGCGGTGGGAGGAGACGCGTGTGAGCGGATCCCAGTCGGCTTTGATGTCGGTGCGAGGGAGAGGAAGGAGACCGATCCCCGAAAGACGAGAAACATCCAGTCTGGTTAGACAACGCCGACACATCCTGTTACCCAGCATGCATCACAGCAGAGAGACAGAGAGACTGATGAGTTTAGCGCTTTGTTCAACTCATCTGTCCAACACTTCAGCGTGCAGTCGGCTGGTCCACCGCGCTGAATCTCAGCAGATATCAGATCTGACGTCGTCATCGTGAGAAGAGACTTGACGTCAGCTGACAGTCGTCTCGTTTTTAAAGACTCATGACAGTAAAATGATCACATCCACCTCACTGATGATGTCGGGACCAGTAACCATCCCTAAACATCATGATGAGAGCTGTCAGTCCATCAGGTTCATCACAGCTAATCACATGATTGTCCACAGTGAACTCATCGTACATTTTCAATCTGTTCTAAATGAACTTTAAATTATATAATGATGAAGTTTTATGCTCTTATTAACACGAGAGTGGACAGAAATGTCTCTGTTGCAAACTATCCAGCGTGGTCTGTGTTGTTGTGTTGTGTGTTGTTGTGTTGTTGTGTTGTTGTGTTGTGTGTTGTTGTGTTGTGTGTTGCTGTGTTGGGTGTTGCTGTGTTGTTGTGTTGTGTGTTGTGTGTTGTTGTGTTGTGTGTTGTGTGTGTGTGTTGTTGTGTTGCGTGTTGCTGTGTTGTTGTGTTGTGTGTTGTTGTGTTGTGTGTTGTGTGTTGTTGTGTTGTGTGTTGTTGTGTTGCGTGTTGCGTGTTGCGTGTTGCTGTGTTGTTGTGTTGTGTGTTGTGTGTGTGTGTTTCTGTGTTGCGTGTTGCTGTGTTGTTGTGTTGTGTGTTGTTGTGTTGTGTGTTGTGTGTTGTGTGTTGTTGTGTTGTGTGTGGTTGTGTTGTGTGTTGTTGTGTTGTGTGTGGTTGTGTTGTGTGTTGTTGTGTTGTGTGTGGTTGTGTTGTGTGTTGTGTGTTGCGTGTTGCTGTGTTGTTGTGTTGTGTGTTGTTGTGTTGTGTGTTGTGTGTTGTTGTGTTGTGTGTTGTTGTGTTGTGTGTTGTGTGTTGTGTGTTGTTGTGTTGTGTGTTGTGTGTTGTGTGTTGTTGTGTTGTGTGTTGTTGTGTTGTGTGTTGTTGTGTTGTGTGTTGCTGTGTTGGGTGTTGCTGTGTTGTTGTGTTGTGTGTTGTGTGTTGTTGTGTTGTGTGTTGTGTGTGTGTGTTTCTGTGTTGCGTGTTGCTGTGTTGTTGTGTTGTGTGTTGTTGTGTTGTGTGTTGTGTGTTGTTGTGTTGTGTGTTGTTGTGTTGTGTGTTGCGTGTTGCGTGTTGCTGTGTTGTTGTGTTGTGTGTTGCGTGTTGCGTGTTGCTGTGTTGTTGTGTTGTGTGTTGTGTGTTGTGTGTTGTGTGTTGTGTGTTGTTGTGTTGTGTGTGGTTGTGTTGTGTGTTGTTGTGTTGTGTGTGGTTGTGTTGTGTGTTGTTGTGTTGTGTGTGGTTGTGTTGTGTGTTGTGTGTTGCGTGTTGCTGTGTTGTTGTGTTGTGTGTTGTTGTGTTGTGTGTTGTGTGTTGTTGTGTTGTGTGTTGTTGTGTTGTGTGTTGTGTGTTGTGTGTTGTTGTGTTGTGTGTTGTGTGTTGTGTGTTGTTGTGTTGTGTGTGTGTGTTTCTGTGTTGTGTGTGTGTGTTTCTGTGTTGCGTGTTGCTGTGTTGTTGTGTTGTGTGTGCGTGTTGCGCGTTGCGTGTTGCTGTGTGTCCTGCAGGTGAGCCAGCACACACACCTGGGCGTCTCCCTGCTGCAGCCTCTGCGGGCTCGTTTAATTAGGGAGGCTTTAAAGCGATTTACTGGAAATTAGTTTGAGACGCCTGCATGGATTCCACGTGAAGTCTTATAGATTAGAGACTCCTCGCTGTTCTCCACCATCTGTGGCATCATTATAGATGAGACTCAAACATGTTCATGTAAATATGACCTATAGCTGCTGGTTATCTGTGCTCAGCTCTCTGCTGTGTGACCGTCAGCACTCTCAGCTCTTACATCACATCGATCCTCTTCAGACTCTGCTGAAGCTGAAGTGCAGCACGGGGCTGAAAAGTTACTCGACGACAAAGAATTTCAAGGAACACTTTGACATTTTGGTGAAAATACGTCTTATTTGATTCTTGGGCGGAGAGTCGAGAGGATCGATACCACAGCAGGGAGGATTTCTGACCTTTGTACAGTGCCAAGCTAGCTGTTTTCCTTTCCTTTTCATTCTTTATGCTAAGCTATGCTAATCAATTCCCGGCTTCACATTTAGCGTACAAGACAAAGAGAGCGGCATCAATCTTCTCATTAACAGTCCTTTGAAGCTGCGAGCATCGGCTAAAGTGTCCTGACAGTGCAGACACACACACACACACACACACTTTTTTAAAACAGTCCCTTGCAGAGAGGAATCCATTAAATCTGGGTGTTGGGCTGGTGAGCAGCAGTGATAAGGGCCCTCCGCTCTCTCTCCTGCTTTACTGTACCACACCTGATTATTTACTAGCTAATTAGCAACCGGCGAGGCCATAAATCTCAACCGTAAGAAGATGGGAACGCTTCATTTCCTGCTCTGCTGAACAGGAAACTGACCAGATATAAATATATAACGCTGGCAGCGGCGTAGCGAGACGTTCCGCTCATTTCCTCGTCCGCCGTCTCTTTATGAAACGTGTTGAAGGAGGCGACTGACAGCAGATTTAACCGTGTGGGAAAATATGACAAAATGTGTGAAGCGGTGTGATCACGCTGTATGAAAGTGTGGAGAGACAGGTGGGAACGACTGCTGCTGCACAGACGAGTCCAGTTAATTCAGTTCTGCTGACTTGATTTAAAGGTCCAAACTCGTGAAAACATGACGATGACATCATTGTTCTTTAAAATCCACTCTGGACTAAATGATTTCAGCTTCGGATCAGTTGAAGCTTCAGTTATCAGTATCTGTAATGAATCAAATGACGGAGCCGTTTGTTTTTTAACATTTCTGCCACGAGGGATCAAAACTAAAACATTAGGAAAGACATCCTGATCCGACCCGACTGATGTGGTTCAAATGTTCAGTCACCATCAACTCATTTTCTCATAAGCTTACATGCAGTCGGACCAGAACCGTCTCCACAGCACTCTGTCAGTGAGGGAGGAAAAAGACGTCGGACGCAGGAGGCAGTAATGTTGTCGGGTGGAACTTTTCTTTAATGTTCGAGCATTAAAATCACTAAACTCCTGCAAAAACCAAGGAAACAGCTGCTAGCTTGATAATGTTCGTCCTGTTAGCGACCAGGTTTTTGTTTCATGTGGCAAAGTTTCACGTCACTCTTCACTAGATGAAGACCGCAGGTACAGCAAGATGTGACTCAACACCCGCTGGACAGTCAAGAAACAGAACCAGGAAGTGGTATTCTCCCCGGAGACGCCGTCATGATGCCGGGATGCGACTTATGATGTTCGTGTGTCACATTAAGCGACCAGACGTGGCCAAGAAAAGTGTCAGACGGCAACTTGGAAGCTGCTGAATCAAAGTTTGCGTCCTTGGAGAGTCGTGTGCTGCACGCAGGGAACAACTTCAGTGTTTCCTCTGACAGCACCGACATCATCGCTCCTGCACGGCTGCGCTCCGATGCATCGACGACACCAAACTAGTTATAAAACTGGACAGAAGCACGAGGAGGCAAAGAGTTTTTATCATCGTCATGAGGTGATCTGTCACCATCGTTGATGTTTCCATGTTGAAGAGAGTTTCTTCTCTGTATGGACACTCAGATCTGTTCAGCAGGAACTCTGAGACAGATGGAAGCAGCTCAGAGTCACAGAGTTCACCGCCCTCTTCAGCAGGGGACGACAGAAATGTTTTTTCAGTCGCATCGTACACGAGCAAATTATTACTCCATTAGCTGACGTTACCTGAGGACTCAACACACAAACACAGGCCTCATTTATTTTATCCCTTTGACTTCCTCTCCGTGTTACTTCTGCTCGTTTCCTCTCCTGCATTTCTTGTCATTTGCACCTCTGTTTGTCGTCTCGTTCAGGCTGAGATGTTTTTAGAAACCCCACAGGCTTTTTATGTTTCCTCACCTGAACAGTTTGTTCTTCATTTCCTCAGTGTTCTGTTGTTGTCCCCCCCCCACAGTGTGTTTTAGCATTTTTGAAAAATCAACTAAAAAAAAAAGATCCAAACATGACGCTCTGCCGTCTGTCATGATCTCTGGAGACTGTGGAGACGGAGGCATGTTGTTAAACAGGAGAATAATGACGAGGAGAGAGAGGAAGTCTTTGTGCTGCACTGAAATGACACTACTTATTAAAATTAACTGTCTGTCGCGGGGATGAAACAGCGCTGACAGGGCATCTCGTACGAGAGAGAAGGTTTTTAACTCCAGATTTACTTCTGAACCTTAAAACTTTCTTTGCTGCAGTCGAGGTGAGAAAGGAAACCAGGTTTGGCCTGAATTCATACTCAAGTTTCTCCTGGTGCTGCTGGTGAACTCACGGATCTCTGTGGCTCTGCAGACTGCTCAGACTGGACACATGATGATGGCACAATACTCAGATTTACACCAAAGTTCAAGAGAATTTAATACGAAAATGCAAATTCAGAGTTTTCTTTCCATTGACTACTTATTTGTGACTGTTAGGAGCTGCAGCATCAAGACAAGCAGTAGGTGGCGCCAGTTCTCCAACTGTAAAACTATTACAGCATCGTAGAAGAAGACGGCAAAACAAGAAGACGTAATCTGTAGTGTGACTGGAACCTCAGGCGTGTAAAACAATGAAGACATCTGACCCTGGTTCAGCTCTTCAGCTGCGACGGGACAGATGACAGTTTGTTACGTCAGAATTTATTATGAAAAGGTAAATATCACTCATATTTCAGATGTTTTTTCTTTTCTTTTTGCTTTAACGTCTCAGAGACGATCAGAGCGACAGATCCTACTCAGGTCCAGTACAGATTATAGATACTGAGTAGTTTGACGTCACCAGGTACAGTTGGAATCCGTCTGTGTCTCCACACCTGTGGCCTGGCAGCGTGGATGTGTTCGACTCTCTGAGCTCGGCGGCGTCGCTCGTCCACGAGGCAGCAGGCAGCTCGGAGCTGCTGACGCTCGTCTGCTGCCGCCGAGCTCCTCGACTCAAAGCGAACCGCGACAGGACGCAGCCGCTTCTGAAGGTTTCCGATGAATATTCATAAACTGTGAAACTTCAACACAACTCCCCCCACCGACAATCCCCTGCTGATCCAAGATGGCCGTCATCAGACCTTTCGACGTAAACACTAACCAGGCGAGCCACGAGCGGGAACTCGATTCCTCTCCTGTGACGGCAATTTATAAGCGGCGGGAAACATTTGCTCCCCATCCTCGAGAAAATGATGTTTTGCAGAAATCAGTTGCGAGGCCGCTCAGAGGCAAATGGTTCTGTTCACAGCCCAACATAAAATCAATCAGGTTTGTAATGTCTGCACTGAGAGCATGACAAACACCAGCGGCAGCGCTCGGCTCTCTGAGCGCCACCTCACAAATACAGGGACACAATCATTTTCCTTCGCCAGCACGCACTGAAAATGAGAAGCATTCTGTAAATAAGATATTACTCTGTGGACTCGCATATTCCCCTGAACAATTTTCCTTTAAAATGAGTGCCAATTATAAGCAGGAGTCGGCCTCTCCTGCTGCGGAGCTCGTTCACATTTGAAATTTAAATCCGAGGAGATGTTCTTGGCGGATGATAGATCAATGAGGGCTGTTTTTAACTAAATCCTCGGCGATGAGGCATCTTGATACAGATCTGGTTCATGGTGACGACTGATGCTTTGAGGAAAAATCTCCTCCTTCAACGAGCTGCCAGGTAAACAGGTGGTGTGAAGATCAGAAGACAAACAGACAAAAGGCTCAGAGGGGGAGGAGAGCCGACGAAGCCACGAGGACGCAGGATGGATTTACATGTCCGTGTTTCTACGCTCACATGAACCGTTTCCTGCTCCGAGCTCTACTGCCTGATGCCGGATCATTACCCTCCGACAAAGACAGAAAGGCTCTTCGTTAACTCAGCCACGACACGAGAGCAATGTGCTCGCTCCTCTCAGCCTCAGACTCAGTTAAATTATGGTTCGGAGCTGCTCGTCTGCTCTCCGCATTGCCAGGAATAGACTTTCATAAACATCTCCTCCACCACAGAAATAAAACTGGATGTCCCTGAGAGAGAGCGGCTGCCATCGAGCGGTAATTATGGAAGTAGGTTTGTCCTCCTGTCACCAGCCTGTGTACTCTGCAGGCTGCACAGCAAACACTTCTAATGTAAAAACCGCCAGCATCTTCCCGGAGCGAACCGAAACTCAGAACAGCTTCAAATCTGTCAATTTCCTCGTGTGATATCTCAATTCTGCTGGTCTCGGAGCAGCTGGCGGAGCTGCGGCGTCTCTGGCTTGAACAGGTTGAATCAGTTCGTGTGACTTTCACAGAAACGGAGCGTTAATGGAACCGCCGAGGTCGGACATCTGAGAGGCTTCAGGGCCGCGTCAGACGGAACAACTGGCAGCAGATCGCAGGCGAGGCTCGTGTAATGAGCGGTGACGGCTCGTCACGCGCCGAGCCTGTCATGTTGTTCTGCACCGTGTGACGGGACCACATCGCCCGCCTGTATCTCACTGTTTTGTCATTATGTTCAGTTCACAGCTGGTGTCTGTTCAGGTGCGCTGGAAGCATGTTGGTGACATAAAGTTTGTGATATTGGCGCCGCTGCACCCTGAACAGGACGGTGATGGAAGATGAAATCATGTCAGCAGCAGCGCAGTCAGAAACAACAAAACTGTTCAGTCCCAGAACACCTGGAGTCCAACATGCTCACAGTCACACAATCTGCTGCAACAGCAGCTCCAGGTCAAACACAGAAGTAAGTAGTTTACATGAGAGAGAGGAGCAGAACACAACCCGCCACAGCAGGACATGTGGACAGTCACACGTGTTTTTAAGCCTCCATCGTTCTCAGATCACCTCGCTGTGGTTTTCTCTCTGAATGATCGACCATCAACATCTGCAGCAACGTTTTCAGCAGAGAGAAACTTTATTTAGTGCGATGGAGCCCGACAGTAATCACACCTTTACATCCAAACTTCCCCAGAAACTGAGCCGGTGCAACAGGCAGCTGTGGTTGAATCCCACTGATATTAATTATGTTCTGACGCGTCACCTTCCCCGCAGCTCGTCTGTCTCCGCTCAAACATGTCAAACCTTCACAGTTTTTCTAAAATATTCCACAAGCTTCTGATTGCCTGAAAGCTGCCTGCTGTTTGCCCTGTTTGCATTTGCTGCAGCGCCACTCGTCATTAAGCATCCAAGAGTTTGATAATCAAAAACAAGAAGCCGTCAAGACGAAACAAAAGCAGGAGAAACAGAAAAAGACAGAAAAAAGGAGCGTATGTGAACCCACAGTGTCGTCAGAGTGGAAATACTAAAATATCACCAACTGTTGGTTTGACAGCTTGACAAAAAACAAAAAAGATATTATTCATATGAATTACTCGTCTCTCTGCAGCCACGAGGCCGGACAGAGCCGGTCCGATTGTTCCAGCTGTCATTTATAAATATATAACTGTGTCCTCGCTGAATGTTAAAACACTTTCATCAGACGGATCTCAGTTCTTACTTTTGTTCAGTTATTTATCTGATTTCATCATCTGATGATATTTTGTATGTGTCGTGTTGTTCCACAGCCTCGTTCATGTGTTGAGAGCTACGACCTGTGATTCTACTGTACAATGACAGAAGTGAAATCTGGACCCGTACAAAAAGATTTGAATCCAACTACAGAAAACGACTGGCATGAAATAATCCCAGAGATTCGTTATGTGGAGAGAATGACTGATGGATATCCTGAACATGTCACTGACGCAGTCGTCATGGCGACAGACAAACCATCAGAACTTTACTATTTACTCAAGTACTGAACTCAAACTGGCCACAGACGACTTCATGTGCTTTAATATCACTCACAGGTAAAAACTAATGAAGGTGAAACTACGTCAGAGAGGACGGTCACGATCTACAGGTAACAGTGAACGACTGGAATAACTGTGGAAACTAAACTTCAAAAGGAAAAAGCAGATGCTGACGGAGGTGAAGAAGGAGAAGACGGAGAGAAACTGAGGTAAACCGAGAGAGAACAGACTGACAGTCGCTGTGTAAACAGGAAGTACAGTTTCTGCTTCATATTCTGAAGTAACTGCACTTTTACTTGAGTATTTCCAGTTTCTGTACAATATACACATGTAAATATCTGCATCATTGACCTCTGCTGGTCACTGAGGTGGGTGTTAATGTGTGATGTTTTAGATCAGTGTGATTTTGTGTCTGGACAGTTGTGCAGCTTGTGAACTTAAAGAAGAAACATACACAGTTTCTGTGTCTCAGTTCAGGTCTGCGTCCTCTGAAGGACTCGGCCTCTGTGGTCTGTGAAGGCGAGTCCTTCAGAGACCTTGTTAACCTGGTCAGCTGTTGTTAAATGTGACGGTCGAGCCTCTGGAGCATCTCCTGGTTGCATCACCAGATGTTTTACCCTTACATCACGATTTCTGCCGCCTAGGACCGTGAAAGTGACGATCTACGCCACGTGATGTCGCTGTTTTCTCTCTTTCTTTTTCGGGCAAAGAATCTTGGGATATGTGAGGTCATGAAGGATCGTAGCGGTTCATCCTTCAGAAACAGCCTCTGGAGGAGCCTTCAGACTGGGACAGACCTCAGATGCTCCTCTGAAGGATGCAGAGCTGAACTGAGTCACAGCTACTGACTGCTACTGAGAGTTGTTGACCCTCCGCCATTAAAACGATCTGTCAGCGCTTCATGTTGTTCAGAGTTCAGTACAGAAAATGTTTGTGGGGTTCTGCAGAACAGGTTACTCACATGACGGAGACGATGTCGCCTCGTTGGACCTGGTAGTTCCTCACACTCCAGCGGTTCAGCAGGACGACGTCACAGTCCGACCCGCCCTCAGGGTTCAGGAAGGGCTGCACACACACACACACACACACACTTAAAACCAAACTACTGTCTGAGGATCCAGAAGGAGGACACGTTCTGATCTGACAGAACTGACAGAACTCTTCTGTGGGTCCAGATAGTCACTCAGACCAGTTGTAGCCTTTAAGCACCAGAAGGTTTTGTGTGTTGATGGATTTCGTCATGGTAGCATTAAGTCTTCTGCTAACTGTCTAATATCCTCTCAGACAGGTGGTGTTCACGATCTGTTCACATATTTACAGACTGTGTAATCAATCAGGCAAAAACCTGCAGAGTCACAGTTTCCCTTCAACTTCAGAGCGAGTGTGAAGTTCATTTTTCACCCTCGTTGTCTCTGTAAGAGAGTTTGGGATTGTTTCCCTCTCCTCTGGTGATCCGCATGAGGAAACGCTTCATATAAACTTTCACTGCTGCTGTGTTAAACAGAACTCCAAACAAGCATGTCGGCCATGACAGCTCCATCAGACGCCCCGACTCTCCCCCTCCTCACCGACAGGGAGGACCATATAAACTGTTGTTCTTGTGATTCTGTTTGTGTCACTTCATCGACGGATCCACGCGTGACGGAGCCCACGCACACCGACATCGAGAGACATCGCGATGGTTTCATTAAACGGGATGTGCGCTGGCCATTTCACGCTTGCCGTGGTAACTGACAGGATCTCTCTTATCTGCTTCGCCCCAAAATAAAATATCCCCGTGAGCGCCGTCAGCCTGCGAGTTTATCAGATAGAGTCGGAAACTTCATCAGCTTCCCTCGCCGTCATATTACATGCTGGTTTGTTTCTGAAGCTCCTGCTGCGGTGAGGCTGGATCGTATGGAAACACTGAGTGTGACTTTGTCTGATCATTCATTTAGTTTTCACAGAGATGATGATGCAACAGTTTGATGAACTGAGAATTAAAGAGAAAAGTTCTCTCCGGCGCTCTGAGCTGTGAGAGTGAAGATTTAACCTCCTGAATGTCGCTGACCCGACCCGCCGCTGGATTCATCATCAAACATGCTGCAGAGCCGAGCATCGCTGCTACGCACAGAACTGCATTCTAAATCAATGTCTTACAATACTGAATGTGTTTATGGTCACATCTTGAGGAAATGATGCAGAGCTACGTGATCTTTATTCAGTGCAGGAGCAGCCACAAACTAAAACTGAGGAAGAAGTTTTAGTCTCTAAAAGTGTCACGCAAACCTCAAAATAATCACAAAGATCAAACCACTGAACCTTTCAGGGGTTACAGGGGCTGAACCGTTCATCACAACCACTCATGCTCACACCTACAGACAATTCACAGTAACCAATTAACCGTCTTTGTATGGGAGGAAGCAGGAGAACCTGGAGAAAACCCACCCTCGAACCCGGTCGTGAACAGTGACGTACAGCATCTGCATCTGAAGAAACGTGGCGACACTTGATAGATTTTAATTACAGACCTGTGGCCCATATTCTCTCCTCCTCAGTCAAACACATGCTGATGTTAAACTCCCGCTATTACAGGAAGCGTTCAGCAGAGCGCCTCGCGTTTGCTGCCTCAAGACAGCTAACAGGAAGCAGGTCAATTTGTCTTCAAAATAAGAGCTTTACATTGCACCCCATTGGAGTTTAGAACTGGGTTCCTAGCGGGGGCTTTTAATTTGAAAGTAGCGAGCATTAGCAGCTAACAAGCTGACAGCTACAGAGACCGAGGAGACGCTGCATCTCCCGGATCTCAGCAGCTCTCCAGTTGCTCATCTTCACATCCGCAGATGAAGTCATGAACTGCCATGTCTGTCCTAACCATCTTCACCGTAACGTAACACCGGAGCTCTACTGTTGACCCTCACCACGCCTCGCAGTCGCACCACGCCTGGTTAGAAGCACAACACTGAGAAGAGTCCAGTCTGAAACACTGAACGTTCTGAACGTTGTGTAATCAAATTCACCGGTATGGTGGGATATTAAAAATACATATCATAATGAAAACATACAGCGGTGTTACCGCCCAGCACACCATCAGACCATGAACACATCAGCTTGATCCTCTGAGAGACTGAAAAACAGCTTCATCACAGACACAGAATCGACTAAATACACAACATCAGCAGTCGTCGTGTCAGAGGAAGGTCCTGCAGCGTCTCCGAGGACGACGAGCAGTTTCTAAATCACTTCTCAGGAGGGAAACGAGGACGAACACTGGAGGCGGGCTGAGAAGTGCCTGAATATCACAGTGATGCTGATAAAAGTCTATTTCCTGATGAATCCAAGTGACAGATTGGTGTCAGTAACAGAGGCTCAGTGCTCAAACACTCGCAGCTCTATTCAGGGATGTTCTGGTGGGTTTTCATCACCTAATGAAAACAAATGATCCGTGTTACATCTCGGCCTCTCGAATGAAAGTCAGCAGCCGAGTTCTTCCCGACGAGCAGAGCCGCAGAAGATGAACTGGCTGAAACACGGAGCCTTGAACTCACCACGGACGGTCACTGATATTCCACTTTACATCCTGGACACTGTGAGTCATGAGGAATTAAAACAGAGCACTCGTTATTTTTTTAATGTACGTCAGGACTTTCACTCTTTATGGTTCCAGACGTCAAGGCCAAGACGTTCTTTGTTACTTTTCATGTTTGAAATTGTTTTGAACTGTTCAACTTTTCACTCAAGCTGTTAAACTGATATCATCATTAGTACTTAAATACAAAAATCAGAACTATTTGACTCGAGGTCTCAGACTTTCGGACCCGACTGCAGATGAGCAGCGATCAATGAAAATAATTAAAAACAACCACAGGAGACGATTAAATGAAGACATGAGATGAATGTGCAGCTCCGCTCCTGCAGTTCATGACGACAAACGATAAGATTCATTTACATTTATGAATCTCAGCTGAGACGATCGCGTGCGCTCCTGTTTTATCTGACACGAATGAAGAAGTCAGAGCGAACGTATTCATCAGCAGCCGTCGGCCTGGAGCGCAGAACACACTGTCGCCATGACAACAGCCCAAGCCCTGTGTGTGTGTGTGTGTGTGTGTGTGTGTGTGTGTGTGTGTGTGTGTGTGTTTCCTGCTGTTTAAACGTCTCTAAACAATCACCCGTTCTGACTTTGACGAAACTCCGTCGACATCTTCAGAACAATAAATGAATCCACCTTCTCTTGACATCATGTTACACCTCGTTTGTTGCCTTATTGCAAAAACAACATTTAAATGTTTTTTACGCGAGAGAATCAATCACAGTGTTTGTTAAATGCATGTGTACCTGAAACTAATCAGCACAGGAGTGTTAAGGTCTGACGCTGGCGGTTTATACTGTAGGTCCTTAAACGTTACAGTTAAAACGATGACAGAAGTTAACGAGCTTGATGATGGTCACAAATCTCTGCGACGCGTAAAACTGCATTTTGTCTCAGTGAGTCGTTGTTGTTGTTGTTCACATGATGGCAACTTTACAAGTGCACAAAGAAACGACGATGAGTGAATTCTTGAATCTTGAGTTCCTCCTCAGCCCGTACACGTCACACTGTGACGATGACAAAGACTTTTTAATCACTTTTCTCTGGTTTTATATAAACAAAACCTCCGTGGATCAAAAGTTCACAACAGAAACAGTCATGAATGATCTTGTTTGCAGTCGGAGGTGTTACAGACATCGTGGTGTTCTAACAGGAAAATGTTTTTAATATAAGTTTTGAAATGACGAGGGAACTGAATAGAAAGTGTTTTTTTGATAAGCCTCTACAGAATCATCTCATCGTCCTTCTGACAGCTGCGGACATGTTTGTCCCCAGAGCTTCCATCACTCAGGTGTGTCTTTAACCTGTTGAGACGTCATCTATCTATCCATCACCCTCACTGTTGTCTGAACCAACACACACGGATCACTAGTGTTTTATATCACACAGAAAACAGACGGAGCGCACAGCGAGCAGCAGGATCACAAGATCTTTCACCTGATGTGCTGTCAGACGGCATCATGGGAATATTCAGATGTCTCACAAACAAGATAGCATCCAGCAGCAGCAGCCGGCGCCGTGCTACTGCTGAGGTCACTCAGCGTTTACCTTTTAATAACAGCCACGTGTGATTGGACCAGACAGACGATGGAGACAGAACAGACTCAGGCCGTGTGACGGAGCTCCACCTCAAGGACTCACACAGTCGACGTCCTCCTTTCAAACAGCTGCTGTTCACGCGCTTCTTTAATGATTTCAGAAGTTCTGATCAGAGTCTCAGACTCCTCAGAAGCTCTCGGCGAGGTCGACGTCCTGACCCGACGTACACAGTTACATGAATATACAACATGAACCAAAGAGCAACATGCCGCTTTAATATTCATGCTCATTAAAAATAGAGAGCAGATTGTTTTATGAATAATGCAACACACGTCGGGGAGGAAAAGCTGCACGACAGGAAACCAACTCGGTCAAAACCCGACGGGCGCTTGTTTGTTTTTCAGTGTTTCCTCTTCAGTCTGTGCTGCTCCGGTGAGCAGCTCGTTCACCGTGCGGATCACAGCAAAAGATTCAATAATAAGAAAAGAGTGTTTGTGTTCTCCAACAGGTTTAACTACGTGTCTCAGTTTCATGTCTTTTGTTATCTTTGGTCTGAGATCAACAACTGTCTCCGTGCTGACCTCAGATCAGTCACAGGACACTCTGATTGGTGGATGCACTGTAAAGACTCACCTGCATCGACGCTCCCTCCACTCGCGCCACGTAGGCGAACCGATCGAGGACCGTGACGGTGACGGGAACGGCAACGAAGAAGCCGCTAACGAACGCCCGCAGGTAACGCCTCCCCGCCGTCGCCTGCTGAGCCATCACCTGCACAGGAAACAGCAAAACACAGAGACAGGAAAACAGCATCGTCAGAACCGTGACGACACAGGAAGCTAAACGGCGCTCAGATTAGATCAGACGATGTTGGATTAAACTTTATTGATCTCTCTGAGGGGAGCAGGTCGATGCAGCAGCAGGAGAGTAAGAGATCAGAGGAAATGTGAGAAAAGATGACAGGAGATATACATTCACAGGAATAAACTCCAGCACCACCAAACAGCACAACACAGGCAGGAAAACAGGAGTTTCTGAAAGTGACTTGGGATCAGTACTAAGAGTATTTCTGGACTTCAAATAGAAATCAATTGTTCAAAGCATGTGCAGTTTAACCTTCTCATCAGAAGGCTAAAAATCGAAACCTTCAGGCCAGTCAGAGTCTGAGAGGTTTCAACTGAGGAACGTTTGTCTTTTTAATGTAAATTCACTGTTTGTTTCTGATCCGTCTCAGCTTCTGGCAGCTGCATGTAACTCTGGATTCTGTCCTGAACCTCTTCAGGAGTTCAGCTACTGTAGACAAGAATTCTTTCAAAACGTCGGAGCACTGAGTGAAGACGGACCTTCACTTTAAGAAAACCATCCACACAACCTGAATGTGTGTCTCTTCACTGCACTGGACTGACTGGATCTTGAGTTGTGTTGTGTGTTGGAGCCATAAACACAGTGAACGCAGGTGCAGAGTTGTGTAGTTTCTCTTCCAGCTGGAAAAACCATCTAAAATGTAACTAACACATCAAATATCAGGAGACACTGAGGTGCTGCTGATCCCTGCTCTCATTAATACAGACTGTCTTTGTCCAGATGAATCCAGATGTTGTGTTAACTCCAGCTGATGGTCTGTTCTGCCTGCAGCTGTTCTGGAGCTTTTGAGCGGATCACATGAGCTTCCTCAGCTGAGGCAGCTCTGGAGTGCTCTGGAGAAGAAACATCTGATATGAGCATCATCAGTTTCATGACAGCAAGAATATTAAATCAACTAAAACTTTCTCTGCTGATCATCAGCTGACCTTGGTTGGTTCATGACTCCCTGTGAAGCCCTGAAGGCCTCTGCATCCACCCACACTCCATCTTGTTAGAATACATAACATCCTTTTCCAATAACCGGACAGTTTCCTCCATGTATCCGTCTCACTCATGTAATGATGGAGCTTAATCACAGCGTGAGTCTTTCTGACTACAGCATACAGGAACTCAGGCGGCACAAAAAGCAGCGCTCCTCCTGTCAATTTTCACCGCAGGTTTGACGGCTGGGCACAGAAAACACATCACGCCACGCCTGTTCTCCCCAGACAGAGTTTTTCATCCACTCTGCTTTTCACAGCTCGCTCCAGGAAGCCCAGACAGGCGTGAAATGACCGACCAGCCGGCAGCAGCGGCAGCAGACATGCACCGCTGCCTTCAGCAAACAGCTAACAGCCTCGTCTGGACGACCACTGTCCTCACTCTGGAGATCTGCTACAGCCATTACCTCCACATCACAAGACCTCAATGAAACATCATCAGAACCACAGCGCACCCCCTCAACGGGTTCTCCGTCTGTAGCCCATCAGTACCGCCGTGAAGTGTTACATCTCTTCCTGATGATGTGATTCTCTACAGACACGTGCAGAGCGACGTCTTTAATGGTTGTCAGGAAAGAAGTCAGAAAGTTTCTTTTTCGTGTAAAGACGCCGTCACGTCTGTGAGGACAAACACTTTGGACCTGAGTGTGACTGGATGCCGTCCATTTCTCACAAATCTGATCAGACACTATGTCTGCTCGGAAATTCAAGTGAGTTGAGATGAACCAGAACAACACATTTACAAACTGGTTATCAGATGGTGAAGAAAATATAAACCGACTACAAACAGCTTGTTCAGTGTCATCAACGTCTGCAGAGGGTCAAAAATCACAAACTGATCTTAGCAAAAATCTTCACTGTTGCTCAGATAACAGTGTTCGTGTGAACCTGGTTTGAAGAAGATAACGTCAGTCTGGGATCTGAGACGTCACACCAGACAAACTGTATGGAGCTGTTTGGTTTTGTCCTCTTGTTTCACTGCAGCTGTTTCACTGTGAAGCTCCAGAAACGTTTTGTGGACTACGACACTCATCAGCAGTGAGGGAGGAGAGGACTTCTCCTGTCTCCAGCCTGGAGCATTGATATGAATCTGGTTGGTTCCTGACACAACATGCAGACCCGGAGCAAGGAACTGAATCTGGAAACTTTCTGTCTGCTATTTTTTTTTTTACCGCTAACTAATAATAAAACTGCTGTAAACACCACAGATACACCAACACACACACATAGAGATCTATGCTCACACACACTGACACAAAGCTCCGGCCTCAGTGTACGTTACGTCCTATTAAACACGGTGATCAGCCGCCGCCGGTCGTTGTAAGACATCAGTTACCCGCCATGTGCTGCAGGGAGGAAACTCCAGCACCGGAGCAGAAAATCTATTCTAGCATAACAATCCGTCCTGACATGAACATATTGCCACTACACTTCCATACAGCTCGCCGCATAATTCCACTCACAGAGAACAAGTGTATCATCAGAGGAAGCTCGACGTGGAGCTTCAAGGTTTCCGCTCACTTTTACGGCCGAGTCGTTTCAGCGCCGACGCCTCAGAGCCCCGCAGCGCTCGCACCAACACCACCCTGTTTCCTGTCGGCACACTGAAAACGATGTGGCTGACACAGCAGGTCCAGCTTCAAAGTCACACAGAAATGAAAAATCTCTCTCACCTTGTTGGCTAAATGTCCTCAACATGATACAGAAAGACACCCGAAAATGCTTCTTCTTTAAGGTTTACTGCCAACAAACTCATCGTGTCTCCACAACGTCGACTTGTGGGACGTGAAGTGAGACAAATTACAGTTCTGACAGAAGCTTAAAGGTATGAAAACAACTTAATCCCTTTCATTGTCATTATTTTAACTTGTGAAACCTTTAAAATGAAAAAAGAAAATCTGAATTATAGGAAACAAGAAAAACAGGAACATCTCGACATCTACAAGCTGCAACCAGCAGATCTTCACCTTTTCATTTTAGATTAACGCATATCGATCGGCAAAACATTAACTGCTTAATTAATCAGCCAAATGAGTTATTGGAAAAATTGTCATTTTCAATACTGTTCACTCAACAGTTTCATCTGCCGTCAGTTTGGTTGGAACACCAGACGTGTTGTGAGATTCACACAGACACACAGGAAAATGTTATCATTTTCAATAAGAATCAAATCAATCAATAATCAATTCCTGCTCACAGTGAGGACCTCGTTTACATGATCGTCCATGTCCGAACTGATGCAAACTACTAAACATTTGGTCGTCTCTCCGACAGCTGCACGTTTTACCAACAAACACACGAGTCGACTGTGAGAGCAGCTTATTGCGAATCACACTGATGTTTGTTGTGAAGCGGCGACCTCTGGTGGTTGTAGTAATTATTACAGCAGCGGAGGAGGAAGTCAGGTGACGTATATAAGAGCATTAGGAGGAGGTCTTGGTGGATGGCTGGGTGGAACAAGCACAGGGCCCGAGTCCACTGATTTACACGTCCATAATAAGTTCTACAGCATCACAATGAACTGTGGATAATTCAAGCCTGTGAAGACTGTGGAAGTCCGCTCTCCAGGTGGATCCTCTGGAAGTCACCTGAGAGCCCTTGTGGACTGGACAGATTGTGGGTTTGGACCGCCCTCAAGACTCATGGACTTCCTGCAAATGAGTCCACAAAGTCCTCAACTCTGTAAGTGCAGTGAAGTCCAGATGTTTGGATGCAGCCACACAGACACTGAAGGGTTCGTCTGCAGCTCTAGAAGACACAGCAGGACGTGACGGAGCATCAACACGGCTGAATCACTGAAAAATCAAACATGTGGACTGGGCGCTGATTCAGAGGCAGGAGGACAGATCGGTTCCGGTTCCTTCCATGTGAAGGACGAGGAGGACGAGCGACTCGGCTGCCACTGCATCCAGAAATCTAGAATGAGAGCATGAAGAGAAAAAGAACGAGGGCTAATCCAGAACCTCTTCAGAAGTCCTCCCGTCTCTCTCCAGTTCTCTGTGATCTGACCGACACAGGTTGCAGTTCTACTGTTCCTGGATCAGCCGGCTGCACCTCTGTGTCTTTGTTTATGACGTGATGACAACAGCACTCCAGCACATTAACGTGAGCTCCGCTGGGAGAGCAAGTCTTTATCAAGTCTGCAGAAAAGGCATTAATATTGTCGACATAGTGACAAACGAGTTAATGCAGCACATCTCTCTCTCTCATCATTGTTATTCATGCTGGCGCCCAATATGCAGCAGCAGCTCTGTAACAAGGTCTACCAATAGACCAGACAGGTTATCATAAACAAACACTTATTGGGAGTTATTAGACTGCGACAGGCGCAGATAGAAGAGCTCCTGCTTTTATATCAGAGCTATAAAAGAGCAGACTGAAGGGAAAGAGCAGCGCTCCATGTCGGCTCAGGATGAGGACGCCTCTTTATGTCGAGGAGGAGCTCCTCGGAGATCTGTCAGGAGTTCAGCAAACCCAGTTCCACTAACCATTTCCAATTCATTCAGATGAGCCAGATACAGAAGGTATAAATATCAAATTCAGTGAGCGGAGAGCCCCGAAGCAGACCTCAGGTCAGCATATCAGCCACTATCAAGCGGAGACGTTGTGGTGTGCTTTTGCTCCGATTGCTAGAATTGAATTTCTGGGTCTCTGGGCTGGACTCCATCTCTGCCGGTGACTAATGTTGGCGTTCCAAAGCTTTTCCAGACCGATAAATCCACAGGGGAGGATGCAGCGAGGCAGCGGGGACGCTGATTACAGCCGGCCGCTGCGAGATTTCCCCCAAACCAGCTCCACTTCTGCCTCGGCAGCAGTTCTGGGCTTTGCAGGAGTAGCAGAAGGGGAGCGGTGGAAAAAAAGCCCTGACCTACAAACAAGTTAGACTTTAAAGAGTGAGAGCTGTGGCAGAGGAAGAGGAGGGCGAGGAAGAGGCCGACTGATGGTGTGTTCAGGTAACTGATTGACACGCAGCAGCTAATTAGAGTGTTAATGAAGGTACTTCAGCAGTTCAGAGAGGCTCATCTGACAGAAAAATCGCAGATACTGATGATCAAACGCTGGATATCAACCCGATAATCAACCAGGGAAGATAACTGATCTACCCTGAGAATACATCATCACATTCATCACAAGAAAAATGGTGTTTCACATGTGATAAACATGTCAAATATTTACTCTATGTTACTCAAGAGTGAAAAACATGTGTAAATTGTCCACTAGTACACTCATAATTAACGTGAGTGGGTCAGTTGAGCTCCTGAGGAGAGCAGCCAGATGAAAACATCTGGAACATCTGAGCCGCTCGCTGTGTTCAGGTTGATTGACAGGTGGTTCACCTGGAACATTTGGTGCAGAAGATGTTCGTGTTTAAGACTCGTGGCCTCAGAAACATACGCAAACTTATGTTTGCGTGGAAAATAAAAATTAATCTCTGTATAAGAGCTTGCGAGAAAAAAAAACGATGAGAAAATCTCAAGATAATCACCTCCTGTTGTCTCAGCATGTTCTCATTTTAACTTAAGTATTCATGTTCTTCATCTTTATCAACTCTTTAATTTTTTGCTCTGTTTTTTGGCAGGAATGGGCTTCCATACAAAAACCGCGTTCGAAGAACAAATGCCAAATATCTCTCAGCCACACAAACGCTGTGACACAGTGAAGGAAACGAGCAGCGAGCGTCTCGCAGTGGAAGTGTCCTTTAAAGTCAGCGAGGACGACGAGCCGCCTTCATGTTCAGGAGGATGTAAAAGGCCAGAACTCCAGCGTGTTCAGTAAATGTCACGGTGTGACCCGCACCTGAGGTTCACTTCCACCTGCTTCCATCAGCACCAGTGGCCTCTGGAATGGACTTTCTCCGCATCACGCAGACTTTTCCTGCAGATTACCCATAATCACCAGCAGGACAGACCAGAGGTCACCGCTGCCTCCTCATCAGAGCTTTTATCCAGATACGAGACGCCAGCACACGTTTGTCTCTCCGCAACATTAGAGAACATAACCAAGTCAACTCTGTCCTCTGTGTGCGTCTCCAGCTCTAATTACAGAATCTCATTATCAATGAGGAAGAGACGTTTGTTTTTCCATTAGGAGGCGACGGAGGCGGCCACAGATTGATTTTTCCTGATGAGAGCTTCATTAAGGACGGGAGGCGTCTGCAGATGGAGATCTGATGCCGCTGTGGTCGGGCTCGAACGCACCGCGTTGGGAGGAAAAGGCATTAAGGAAGTTCCTAATTCTGCCCCCTGCAGGCTTCAGGGTTTATCGTAGGAAGGATTCAAACAGGACAAACAACGTGTTGATGATGGAGCCTCATCAGACGAGCTCAGCATGTAAAGTCCTGAAGCTGGAGCGAAATGAAGCAACAGTCTCTTCAGTCTGAAGCCTTAACACACCATGATGTCATGATGTCAAGTACCATTCTGAAGCCTCCAGTTTGGTACTGAGCTGCCGCCATCTTGGTTTTTTGGGACCAGAGGTGACCGTATTGGACCAGAGGGCGGAGCCAGGTAGGATAATGCTGATTGGATCAGACTGATGTCACAGCGGGAGGAAATCAAGAACCAAGCAGAACCAAGGAGCTGATTCAAGGAAAAGGAGGAGAGTCCAGTCTGCATCAGTGGAGCTGAGGTGGAGCAGGTGATCAGCTGATCACTGCTCCTCACACACCACCCTGTTAGAAAGGTTCATTTGCAGAGCAGGATCCTGTTCGAGCAATAAGAAGCATCCTGACTGAAACATGACAGACAGTCGCTGTTTTAACTTCCCTCCACTCTTAGAAAGACGTTTGTCACGTACACTTCATCATGTTTCCTGAAGGCGGTGCTGCTCGCCGCCTGCTCGTTCTGCCTTACTGACTAATGGAGCAACAAAAAGTCGTCTTGGAGAGTTTGACACTTGGTCTGACTTTGCAGGAGGTTCTTATATAAACTAAGTCATTCTCTGGATAATCTCTTTAACCTTATCACCGTATATTTATTCATCTCCAGACCGCCGGGCCTCGCCGCACGACGCCGGCCATGGCCACGCTCACTCAGCCAAAACTAAGGTGATTACTGGACGGGTGTCGGTGTGGACTGTAAGCTGGGAGGATCCGGGCCCACTGCTGGGGACACAAATGGGATTTGTCTCTCATGCAGAACATCACACGTGAATTTTCAGGCCACAGCAGCAGAGGAGGCATTACAGAAATCCCTGCTCACCTTGGAGGCAGCTCAGGCTGCAGGTGATGCTGTCATTAGCCACAAATACAGGCTGAGAGCCACCCGACAGCACGAAAACCCAGCAGAACTAACCGGGCCGGGCCGCCTCTGAACACTGTCCTCCTGTGTGGGGTCGTTACACAGCGATTAGCCATCAACAGAACCACAACCGACTGAACCACAGAATGGATCTGAAGGAAGCAAGCAGTGACGCGTTACTGTAAGTTACAACAAGAGGATCAAATCTGAACATCACAGAGCAGCAGGACGGTCCAACAGAACCAGAACCAGGACACACTGACACATCCAGGTGACACAGAGCTGCTCTCAGGCTCATGAATGTGTCCAGGCTTTCATTAAGGTTTTCCAGGAAGTCTAACCCAGAAGCAGAGCTGAGCAGAGGATCCATCAGACATTCACTCCAGAACCAGAGTCCGTTTCACCTGGTGCTGTCAGTAAGAGGAGGTCCGTCAGCAAGTTACTGTTGGACTGAAGCAACGACACTTCAGTCATTTCAACACCTGCTGGCTTGTTCTGATTTGTGGAAATGATGGTTAACGATGGTGATTTACTGGATTTAAGAGCAACTCATATTCTATATGTTCTGTTATTAGCCTCCGGGTCATGTGACCCAGTGAATCAGAACCAAATCCAAAATGTCTTCCTGTCCTAGTTGAATGAGACACACCAATTTTTTTATTGACTTTCTTTGGATTTCAGCACTTCAAATAGATTTCATGTATAATCAATATTTCTTTCAGTAGCTTCCAGGTCACATGAATCAAATCAAACCCAGAACATCTTCGTGTTCTGGCTCAATGACACGTGAGCGACCATCACAAAGACGCTCATGTTCACAATTCTCAGGTTCTTTACAGCCAGGATCAGGACCGAGACCGAGGCGAGGACGTCTGATTCCCTCCGACTGTTTTTCTTTTGTGCTCTTCTTTGTCTCGTATCCTGTTTGTCTTCACGTTTGTCTGATAAAATGTAATAATGTGTTCCAGCCTCAGGAGTCCAGCAAACAGCTCATCTGATGCTCCGGCAGCTCTGATGATTGCATCTGTAACGTCTGATATTTAATCAACCACCTTTCAGCAACGTGACGGCGAAACACCGTCCGCTGTGGTGAATGATATGAAACGACATCTAGAATTAGATCATCGTCTTATTACAAGTATTCAGTTTATTATGATATCAAACAGCAAATCTTCACATTTGAAACCGGAGAATATTTCTGTTTGAAAGTAAAACATTTAATCATGTCCACTTGGTTTCTGTCTGTCAATCAATCCACAATTCATTTCACTGATTCTGTTACTGTTCATTGATTTGCTGACTGATCTGTTAATAAAGGATCTATAACATGAGACAACACCTGAAGCAGCAGGTGTGATGTCATCATCTCTCTGTCTGACACTCAAACAGCAGGAAACAGAGAAAATAAACTATTTAATTAATCAGTTCTTCATTTTGGTCAAGTTGCAAGAAAACTCATTGAACATTTTCTGGTTCGAGCTTCTTAAATCTGAAGATTTGCTGCTTTTCTTCATTATTTCTGACAGTAAATAACCTGAAAAAGTCAGCAAGATGTTCGTGAGCGCGTCGTTAGCGTTAGCTGTCACTCTCGTGGTTGGTTTGACATTCTTGGCGAATTAAATGTTCGAGCATTTAATTTCCATTTTCAGTTTGACGCAGCAGTAAAATACATTTTAAAAACATCCTATTCAGCCACATAAATGTTTAACTGATCAGTCGACACACTTTCACTTCAGCATGTCAACGAGCTGCAGCTTGTTCAACCTGTTCACCGACTCAGAACTTTACTTTACCGACGGCTTGTTAAACTGAAACCACTGACAAAGTTGATTTTTGTGTCTAATTCCCAACTAAACAATCACCGACTCATCGGGCTCGTGGGACTGTCAGGTTGACAACATGAGAATGAAGCACAAAAATCAACTTTTCACACAATTATGACCTTTAAGTCACAAATCCAGCATATTTCAAAAAGGTGTAAACTATCGTCAGGATTTAGGGGCCGTCCACGTGGAAACACTTCTGTGTGTAAACGCACATGTTTTGCATCGTTTTGGTCTTTTTTGAAACTTGGTCTCAGGGTGGAAAAATGTGAAAACGCCGCCCTTGCGTTCTCGTGTGGACAGTGAATCCACATACTTTGCGTATCGATGATGCCATTTCTCCGCCCCTCGACCTCTTAACCCCGCGACATCTCATAACAACAACAACAATGGTGGACTACATGCTTGTGTTGGTGCTGCAGAAGATATTGAGCCTTTCAGGGTTACTACGATTGTTCCTCTGCTGCTACACTGAGCGAAAAAGAATGATAACCACCAACTAGCCATCTTCATCTTCTTCTTGTCCTGTTCTGTTTCTTCTTCTACTGTCTGTTTGTATACAGTGCACAAGCTTCATGCACATGCTCCGTCTCTTCTTCTCTGTTTTGGTGAATTTCAAGCGCCACCTATAGGCTGGAATATGAACTACAGCGCGTTGAGTTGTTTTCAGTGGATCCGTTTGGACGCAAATATTCTTGAAACGATGCCGAGGAAGGCGGAGGAAAGACAGATCGTTTGGTACATGTGGACATGTTTAAACTGTGAAAACTTTTTGACCTTTTGGTGTGGAACAGAATTTACCCATCAGCCTGTTATAGATTATTAAGTGTTAACGCGTCTGCTCATTGTCTTGTGTTTCACAGAGTTGCTCACAAACACATCACTGTGTTTCATCATCATCATCATCATCATCATCATCATCATGTGAAATGTGAACTCTCTATTTACACATCTGGAAATATGGAAATCTCAGTCTTAATCTTCCTCACACTCTTCAGATGGAACCTGTCAAACCACTGACAGCTTTAAAACTCTGGTGAGGTGAACTGAGTGCAGGTGTTTTAGCTGATGATTTATCTGATGATTTATCTGATGATTTGAGATAATTTCTCCGTTAGTTTGCTGTCCTCACTGTGTTGGTGCCAAGTCTCCTCTATAACACAGATCTGTGACCTCAGTGGAACAATCCTGGTTAATTTAAATTATAAAATAAAAAGTAACAACAGCAACAGTCCAGAACTTCAGAGATACTCAGTTCAATACAAGACAAAGTGACATTTGACAATGTGAACCCTCAACCTGTCATTTCTGCATGAGAAATCAACAGACTGCCAACATGACAACTGTTCAGGTGGAGGACTCGGACTGGATCAGCTCTACTGAGCGGTACCGAGGCTCTCAGGAGAGCACAGTGAGGTAAAGGTGGTTCCCTCTCTGAGTGTTGGTGGACTCAGACAACCCGACAGCTTCACCGAACAGAACTCCACACCGACTTCTGTTACATCAGTCTGTTTATCCACATTTATTCACAGCAGCACCAGAACCGAACCGGCCACACACACACACACACACACACACACACACACACACACACACACACACACACACACACACACACACCTCCCCACTTCCACCTTAACAGCAGTTCTGCTCGAACACCTTTAAGCTAACTAGCTGACCCGGGAGCTGCTGCTGCAGTTTGACCTGTGTGCTAACAGCTAGCCGCGGAGGCTAACTGGACTTTTAACAGCGGTGTCGCGGACACAACAAGATGGCGGCTGCAGCGGGTCGTTAAACCGAGCGGGGCAGAACCGAGCCGGCACTCTGCGGCCGTTTGAATCACAACTTGACCCGTGAAACTGGAGCTAAAGCTACAGAGGCTAACACACCTACCAGCAACGTGCGATCAGGCTTCCTGTTGTTGACATACGTCACGTGTCGCCCCCGGGGTCCTAACATCCGCCCGACTCATGTCCGATGATAAAGAAATATTTATAACCTTTAATGACCATAGTTTATCTGTTAAAGGTTTGTATGAACAGTTTGTGATTCATGTTAATTACATTAAAACTTTTTAATTTAACCTTAATACTTTATTCATCTGGGCTGCACACTGCCTCACAGCTAGAAGATCGCCGGTTCGCGTCCCGGTTGGGACGCCTGGGATCTTTCTGTGTGGAGTTTGTATGTTCTCCCTGTGCAAGCGTGGGTTTTCACCGGGTACTCCGGCTTCCTCCCACAGTCCAAAAACATACTGAGGTTAATTGATCATTCTAAATTGTCCGTAGGTGAATGAGAGTGTGTGAGAGTGTTCGTCTCTATGTGTGGCCCTACGATGGACTGGCGACCTGTCCAGGGTGTCCCCTGCCTTCGCCCTAAGTCAGCTGGGATAGGCTCCAGCCCCCCCGCGACCCTGCAGAGGATTAAGCGGCGTACATAGAATATGTACAGATGATGGATGGATGGATGGACTTTATCCATCTGTCACTGCAGGCAGCCACACTGTTACCATGCATCACAGTTGAGTTACAGCTCAGTCCTCCTCCTGAGGATATAAAGTCCTCCTCTCTTCCTCCTGAGGATATAAAGTCCTCCTCTCCTCCTCCTGATGATATAAAGTCCTCCTCTCCTCCTCCTGATGATATAAAGTCCTCCTCTCCTCCTCCTGAGGATATAAAGTCCTCCTCTCCTCCTCCTGAGGATATAAAGTCCTCCTCTCCTCCTCCTGAGGATATAAAGTCCTCCTCTCCTCCTCCTGAGGATATAAACTCAGGTGAAGTGTTGTAGTCCACAGAACAGTTCTGGAGCTTTACAGTAAAACAGAGTTGAATTCAAACAGAAAACTACTGAAACTGAAACATGGAGCTGGTCTGGTGTAATTCAGCCCCTGAGAGCCCAAATAGATTTAAAAAGCAGTTATTTACGCTCTTGTTTTAAATCTTTACTGTAGCTGCTGGGCTAAAAGTGTTAGCACGCACCTGGTCTGACTCAACTGTGTGCCGCGGGCGTTAATAAAGTCGTTTGAGTCCCATTAATGTGACATAAATGAGCTTTAACCCACAGTGACTCCGTTTCCTTTCCACTCAACTTCAGTTTTATTAAACTGAGTTTTACACTCAGCAGAATGACATAAAATGTCTCCGGCAGAAAAGTGATGATACTTTATAAAAACGGTTCTGTCAAACGAATGCTGACGGACAACTGAACACACTGCGCTTAAGATCAAATAGAGAACGAGTACAAACTGCCTGAGAACAGGAGGAGCGGTGGAGGAACTGTAGATGAAGGAGAGGTTCAGTTTGAAGCGGGAACCGGCGGTTTGAAAGGAGGCGTTGCTCTTTTATGATAAGGAGGCCGGCTTCTCCTTCAGGGCTTAATTAAAAGTGGGATGTAGAGGGAAGCCATTATCAGACCGGCAGCCTCACACCACCGTTTCTACCGCCATAATATTTGCTGAGGAACCACAAATGAGAGGTTACTGCACATTTTGGTTGCTAATACTAACACAGTTTATTCTCCTGGTGTCTTTCAAAGGGAACATAGTAAGATATTTACTCTTTAATTGTGGTGCAAACAAAGAAATGGAAACAGAATCGAGGAGAAAAAGAATAAAGAATGTAGCGTTTAAAACAATGAATAGATTAACAGAATGAGTGTGGAGGCAGAGCGTAACTGTTAAAGCCTCACATCAGGTACAAATAAAGACGAATAAGGAGAATCTACAGATAGTGAGACAACAACACAAACAGAACAGGACCACAGACGACAACAACACTGTTTCATCCGACCCGTCGGAGAACAACGTGATGTTCCTGTGATGTCACCGCTGAGCCGCCACGCTGTCGCTGCACCGTACTACACATAATACACATTACAAGTAAAAGCACCTCGAACATTTATGGGCCCCTGACTCCGTATTCATCGCTTGATTCAGCAGAACCTGAAGTCATTGGACCGCTTCAGTGATTTTACAAATTCTGATTTACACCAAAAAAACTGTTTAAAAATAAGAGGGTTTTTTTGTCATAAAATAAAAAAACAAACCTCTAAATTGTCCTTAAGTACTTGAGTAAATGTACTTAGTTACATTCAGCTGCTGGTATTGAGTGATGCTGTACTTTGGGTTTGTATCATTTATTTCACTCTGTAATTGTTCACGGTGCAGTGTGTAAGATTGTCCACCTGTTTGAATTCATTCTCCAACAAACTGGGGCAGCATATCAGCAGGCTAACTGCTAACTGCTGCTAACCATAAAGCTAATGTTAATTTGCTAGCTTAGTTAGCCGTGCAACTAGCTGGAGCACTGAGGGATTGTCAGTGTTGACACCGCAGACCTCAGGCCCGGAGCTAACAGGTTAGCATGCTAACTTCAGTAGATACCTCTGCAGCACAACACATCCGATGTTTGTGACAAAACAACAAACTTTTACATACTGCCCCTTTAACTCTGTTGTTATTGTACCTCTGCAGTGTGTGTGTGTCACTGTACAGGAGACTGACAGAGGCGAGCAGGAGAATCAGAGCCCTCTTGGCTGCTGGCTGACATTGACCCATGTGGGCGGCTCTGCCCACATAATGACATCTTCTGAGGCTCCCCGGCTCTAAACAGAACCGGCACTGTAGGTGCTGAGCCGGCAGTTGCTATGCAACAATTCGTCGCCGGCAGCATCCAGGTTGGACCTGAGTGGAGAGCAGCAGCCAGGCGGCGGAGGCGGTGGTTTGAATGTGTTCAGCAGGGTTTCTGCAGCTTCCTGGTAGGCGAGCTGTCACTACATCAGATTGTATGAAAGCTTAATAAGTGGCACCGGGCCACAGCAGCAGCTGAGTGAGGTACAGTAGAGCTGTATCACACAGGAGCAGGATGTAAATACAGAGAAACAGACCAAAGTGGGTCATGTAAACAAATCTAATGTGTGATGTGTGATCTGTTTGTAGAGACGGAGGATGAATCCACACTTCTGGTTTGGCTCGAAAATGAAGCTGAACGTGTCAGATGAGGAAAATATCTCCTGTTTCCTTCCTGAGCTGTGATGAAGAGACATCATGGTGGTCACATACAGTTCTGTTTACCAGACATTTAATCTACACATGAGTACCTCAGAGGAGTCTCTGGAGGGGAAGGAGGGGTAACAACCAGCCAGCAGGAGAAGATGTCAGCAGTAAACCACAGATATGTTCACATTTGTATCACGAACATGGAGACAAAAAGCAGATCTCTGAACATCTCCAGCTCATTCTGCAGGAGAAGAAGCAGGTGTTTTAAAGTAAAAGCAGGTTTTGAGCCTAAACCCGAGCAGACAACAAGCACAGCATCATCACACCTGAAGGAATGTTGAAGTGGTGTTCAGGCTCTTTTCATGTGGAGCTGTATGAAGTATTTATCCCCAGGCAGTGAATCAGCTGCAGTAGATGACATCAAGATTACAATCTGACGTCTCAGTAATCATATTCAGACAAAGCTTCGCTCATCTGGTTTCCTGTTATGTTGAAAACGTGACTCTCAAAGACAAACGTCGTCCTTTACTGGTATTTTAACAACCTGAGATTAAATCTGGACATCATGACTCAAACACGCTCCTGCCTCATCTGACAGCATGTTGTCTCTGTGAGCGTGGGCTGCTGCTGGAGCTTCTCTCTGCTTTTTAAGAAAAAAACACCAACACAGAAACAAACATCTCTCGCTGCTGGGAGCTGAAGACTGATGTGACTCATCTGGGAGCTACGGTCTAAATCAGAACCCACATCATATCTGGGCTGCGTCTGTCTGCGGCTGCCTGCCCGCCCGCCTCTCTCCAGGGTTTAATTAGAGCCGCTGAGCTCCCTGTGAATAATGTAGCACCTGAACACACCTGAGCGGGCAGCTGGAGAGAGGCCGAGAGAGCACCGCCCTCAGAGGAGAGAGAGAGAGAGACAGACAGACAGAGAGAGAGAGAGAGAGAGAGAGAGGATGGAAGGAGACTTCTGAGGATTTAAAGGTTTCATCTCAATTTAATCAGCACATTAAAGAACAAACAGAAAGATGAACTTGTTATTTATGGAGGTCAGTCGTACTTTCATTCATCTGATGCTCCTTCATTAGATGATTTTCACATTTAGATGAACTGTTCCTTTTTAAATCTACATTTAAATCTACGTTTCCAACATTTACTCAAACACAATTTTTATTTAATTGTACTTCATTTGAGTATTTTCCTATTCAGACATTATACTTCCACACGGCTTCATTCAATTGTTTCTACCCCACTACATTTATTTGATCATTTAAATTACTAGTTACTTTACAGATTACATCTCAGCTGAAGTAGTGCTTCACTAGATTAATTTATTTGATCTATAACAGATTAAAATAATCAACCAGGCTGAAAATAATCAGTCAACCTGCGGTACAGTATACAGGTTATACACACGTATAAATATGCTGTATATATATAGTATTTATGTATATGTAGTATTTATTTCAGTCAATTAATACTGACTGATATTATTAGTATAATGTTACGAACAGTATTTGTGCTGAATTGCTCTGTTTGTGTTTACAATTCAATTGGTGGATATGAATTTTAGTGAAGTCTTAAATGTTTTCAACAAAGTTTGACATTACAAGTAAAAGATCCTGTGTCATTAAAAGTCAACAATATCTTACTCAGACTCATTATATTCATTTTTATAATCAACAAACTACTTTTTGATTTTCACGATAACAATGGCAGCATCTCAAAAAGTGTTGTATTTTTTTGTATAATAATAATAATAATAATAATAATAATAATAATAATAATAATAATAATAATAATAATAATAATATGTAATGTACAGTCTAAGATGTCAGTGTTAAACATTGAGTGGAGTAAAACATTTGTCTTGTCTTGTGTTGTCTTGTCTTTATTTGTATCTGATCTATTGTTTAATAATAACATCAATAATACTGCTAATGTTATTGATGTACTGTATAATTCTATCTAACAGCATGAAGATGGACAAAATGACTGGATCATGTTTGTCTTGGAGAAACAACAGAGTCGAGTGGCTGCAGGACGATGAACTCTGGGCTGTTTGTGCCACCTGGTGGTCAATGTTCAGTAACACATCAACACTTTACTGAGAGAAACTTACAGTGTGAACACAAACAGAACCTTTAATCAGCTGGATCACCAACTGAGCAACTGTCAAATCCTCTGCACACGGACCCACAGGACGCCCAAGATCCTCAGAGTCACTGTGTGTCCACAAACTTATAATAATGTTGTGTTTAATCAAGTTGACCCTGTTTTACTGCAGCCATGACAGTGTTTCCTTTACTACTGCTACTGAGGATGAGCAGATAATACAGGAGAATCACCAGGGGACTGAGGGGACATTTTACATGATGCCTTCAGGGCCACGTTCAGAGTGTAGAGGTGAACAAATCCCAGCATTCAGCCACATTCAACTGTCATGTAAATGCTCCCCTATAACTCATTAGGATTAATTAATCTTTAATCAACACTAATTGCTTGAAAACCTCTCACAAAAATAAAAACTTTAACCCGCATTTATCTCGTCAGTCACGGTGTACTTCAAGAAAACACTGTTTGAATAATAGTCTACATTCTGAACACAATAACACGAGATTTAATGACGGTTCAAAACACCTGAATGCACCGTGGCGTGTTTGTATTTTACCTGAAGTCCCTGAAGGCAGCATACTACTTTCCAACCTCTGATTGGTCCGTTCGCCGCTGTTTTCACCACATGACACCCAAAATGGCCGCCTGCGACGCGAGTAAAGACGGTATGTTGAGTTTTCAGACGTGTCGGTGGCTTTAATGCGGCTGTTTCGAGCTCGGAGCGGATTGTTCGTCTGTAAATAAACTCAGAGTCTGTCGGACATTAATGAAGCTGAAACAGGCGCGAGATGTTTACTTTGTAATGAGGCTAAACAGTTAGCAGCTAGCCGGCTATGCTAACAGGCTAACCTCCTGCTGGAGCTACAGTGACTCAACTGCAGTTTTAATGACAGAATATTATTAACTCTCACCCATGTTACAACCTGTTAATGTGTTAAATTAAGAGGGTAACACCTGTCCGTCACTTTCCACCTGTGTGTGTGTGTGTGTGTGTGTGTGTGTGTGTGTGTGTGTGTGTGTGTGCTGGTTGATGTTGGCTCATGTCCCTCTCTCAGGTCAGGACAGTATACTGGAGCCGCTGTGTTTTCCAGAGCAGCCAGCTGATGGCACCAGTGCTCCCAGTCTTCAGGGCCCCGGCTCAGAGCTGCTGGTGTGTCTGTTCTGCCCCGAGTCCGTCCCCCTGCAGCAGAAAGACCTCCTCCTCAAACACCTGCTGCTGGAGCACAAGCTGGTCATCGCAGACGTCAAACTCATCGCAGACCTCCCAAAGTACGAAGCGTAGCGGCAGGTTACTGAATCATCCTCCGTCATGTTGCAGGTGAAGTGACGCTGATGCTCTTCTGATGCGTTTCCTGTTTCATCAGGTACATGTTGTACTGGAAGGGCAGATTCCTGGAGCAGCCGGTCACAGATTTCTGCAGCGTGATCAAGACAAACTCGACCGGACCTGTCGGTGAGTTCACAGCTGAGGAACCTTACAGACACTGACACACACAACGGCTCCGATCCTTCACTGCAGACGTTCAGTAGCCAGCAATCCGTGGGATGATCTAACCCTAACCCTACATGTAACAGCATGTTTACAACCTGCTTGTGTTGTCCGGTGTTATTCTGTCTGTCTGAGTGTTTAGTTTTCCTTCGTTTAGTTTTACATTTCTCTGCTCAAAGAAAGACTTCATGTTCCTGAAGAAAAGCTGCCTAGCGATGCACATATTATAACGCTTGTCTGATTTAAAGGTCGTCCTCCTTTTTGCTCTCACAGAGAAGCAGGAGGACTATTTCCTGCTGTGTGACGTCCTTCCAGAGGACCGAATCCTCCGAGAGAGGCTCCAACAGAAACGACTGGTGAGTGTCTGACACCAAATCCAACATCAGCCTCATCTCGGCGCCACTGTAGAACTCTGCTGTCATTTTCTGACCTGCTGACATTAATGTGAAAGCTAAAACACATCTTGTAAGACGACACAATCCAAGCCAAAGTTCACCAGATTCCTTTTAATGATAGAACTCTCCAGTCAAATGAGAGATTGTCGGTCTGCCCGTTTCTTCACACTCACAATGTCTCAGCCACAATGAGTTGTTCTTCTTCCTCTGTGGTGTTTGTCTGACAGTGTTTCTCTTCCTCTGTGGTGTTTGTCTGATGGTCTTGGTCCTCCACAGGAGGAGGTGTTGGAGCAGCAGCAGGCGGAGAGAGACGACAGCAGCTTCCATCACGTCTGCATGTTCTGCAGCGAAGAGTTCACAGGAAACAGGTACAGCACATGGAATGCTGCACTGACAGCAGGGAGCCGGTCGTTCAGCATGTTTCAACTGTTGCATTGTGGGTAATGTAGGTGCTGGCTTTCCAAAAGGAAGAAGACCGTGTAGAATAAAAAATGTGACTCTGCTGTATTGATTTTGATCATTTGTTTTTAAACCATCTGTGATGAGTCCAACAGTGTCTTTTAATAAACTTTAACGGGTTAGAATTAGCAGATTTTTATATTAACGTCGTCACTGAGGTTGTGTATTTAAAAGGAAAATGTGACCACATCATTATTTACTTAAAAAATACTTCATATGTGACATTTTGTGGTCCTCATGAGGAACTGTAAAACATTTTGTGTGATACTGTATACTGTGTGATGTCACATCACCATATAACCAGATCTGAACTCTCGTCTCACAGCACGTAAGCAGCATGATACCGATGTGTTGCTCAGCTTCCACCTCTCTGTCTTCAGGTCGTCTCTGCTGAACCACATGGCCCGAGAACATTCCTTCAGCATCGGACTGCCGGACAACATCGTCTACTGCAAACAGTTTCTGGAGACTCTGCAGAACAAACTGGACAAGTGAGAGAACAGACTGATGATCATGACAACAACCTCACATCATTTAGTTTAATATGACATTTTAAAATATTCACATGTTGACCAATAATCCAGCTTTCACCAGTTTCTATTATAAATGGACCAAACGGACCCGACAACCTTCTGGCGATGCTAACTGTGATTGTCTGTCCTCCCGTCAGTCTGCAGTGTTTGTACTGTGAGAAAACCTTCAGAGATAAAACCACACTGAAGGATCACATGAGGAAGAAAGCTCACCGCCGCATCAACGCCAGCAACCACGAGTACGACCGCTTCTACGTCATCAACTACCTGGTGAGACTTCAACAAGAATATCCTGCTTCAACCCACTGGTCCCAGTTAGTGGACCTTACTTCTGACCTAAATATAACTAAATGTAAACCTAAATATTATTTTTCATGTGATAGAGGGTCATATTAAAAGATGCATTTCACATTTGAGAAGCTGAACTTGTTGAATGTCAATAGAACAGTTAGTATTTTGTCAGGTGTGTTGTTTCCTGTGATGTTGGTCTAACAGAGGGACAGATTGAGCAGTAGATAAATGTTGTGTGGAGCATCAGGAGGCTTCTGTCTTCACGTCTGTCTCTGCTGTCAGGAGCTCGGGAAGACGTGGGAGGAAGTGCAGAGTGAGGACGACCGCGAGCTGGTAGATGACGAGGATGAGTGAGTATCTCCAGCAGGAAGCAGGAAGGTCAGGAAACATCAGCCGGAGGCCGAAACCTCAGATTTTACTGACTCTCAGTGTAAAGTCTGATTTATCTCCTGTGAGGAGCTTTAAAGTGAGCCGGCTGACTGTTTCTGACACTCGTCAGTTCTGTTGTATCTCATGTGTGAAACGTTTGCGTCGCCTCTCGTCTTCGGCTGTCTGACTTCTCTGTCTGGTCCACAGTGATTGGTCGGACTGGCAGGCTCACCCAGTGTCTGCTGTGTGTCTGTTCTGTGATCATCAGTCAGAGACGATGGACCAGATCTACACACACATGAAGGTACAGCAACGAACAGTCAGTGGTTTCTGCTCAACGGGCCTGAAATGATTCATTTCTGACGTGATACTGACGAGATGCTTGATGCAAGAAAACATCCGTGTTGGGTTCTGATCACAGGAACATGGGGATTTCTGAAATCTAAGCTTCTTCTCTGACTTTTAATCTTTTACTTTATTGTTTAGGAGGCTCATGGCTTTGACCTCCACAAGCTGAGGACAGAACTGAGTGAGTGAAACCACTAAGAGAATGAATACTAACATGTTGAACTGCTCCATCTTTAAAACATCATCTTCAGGATTAAAGGAAGATGTTTAGTGAGGACTGATGTGTTCAACACATCACTGCACACAAGTTTACTTCAGTCCATATGGTAGAAAAACCAGAAACATCTTTCAGATTAACACATTTAAAAGTTTGATCCTGTGTATGATAAAATTCCAGTTTATTAATGAAGTGATAACATTGTTTTTTAACATTTAGTTCACGTACTCACGTCCCCGTCCTGCTCTGTCGCGTCCCATCCTCAGATCTCAGGTTCTACCAGCAGGTGAAACTGGTGAACTTCATCCGGCGGCAGATCCACCAGAGCCGCTGCTACGGCTGCCAGGAGAAGTTTGACTCCAGAGAGGACGCCGTCCGTCACATCGTGGCTGACGGTCACGTGATGAAGCTGCCGGACGTGTCGACCTGGAACCAACCGCAGTAAGTTCAGCAGCTGTAGCTCATATTTTCATGTCCGGCTCCAGAACCTGCTGCTGGACTCGTTCGACACACGTGATGATACATGACTGAAGCTTCTTTAGATGTTCTCACTAAAAGGCACAAATATCGGAAATGTTAAAATTCTTAGTTTTAAGTTACAACAACACTAAAGTTAACATCAGTGGACTCAGAATGTGTAAATACTCAGACAACTTTCTCTTAACACACAAACATGATACACACACTGTTACACTCACCGTATCCTGCATCAACTCTTCATAAATCTGCTAAAATATCTTAGAAAAAACACATTTTCTTGCCTTGTAATCGTCATGTTTGGAAGTTTTCCTCAGATGTGTTGTCCTGCACAACATTTCAGGATGCATATTTTGCAAAATTGACTCAATAAAATTTAGTGAAGGCTACACACAAGACTCTGAACACGCGAGCTGTGCTAAGACCTCGATCTCTCCTCAGGTATTACTTCCCCACGTATGAGAACGACGCCCTCCTCTGCACGCTGTCCGACAGCGACGAAGACGAAGGTGACGAAGTGAATCACGGCGAGGACGTCCCGGTTATCGCAGAGGACATCTCCAACCTCAGAGCGCTGAAGCAGACCAGCGTCCTCAACCAGCTGCTGAAGAACAGAAGCTCCAGCAGTTAGGACCAGGGACAACGGCTGGACTTTGTTGGGACTGGTTGTCCTCTGAACACCGGAGCTGAGGAAAACCTGCCGCATCCTTCAACGTGTCCTCACTGCATGTGACTACGTAATGAGACGCAATGTTGGACGCTGTCCTCACTGACTCTGTTGCCATGGAGCTGTGATGGAGACGGATTGATGAGTTGTGTTCTTACGTTTTAGACAGAAAACACACGTTGTGTTCTGGGATGTTTCCACGTTTCTCTCCTGGTTTTACTGACCAGAAACTTTCAGCTCGCTCCAACCAGCTGACACATTATTTATGATGTTGTTGTAGAAGGAGACGCTCCAACAGGAAGTGATGAAATCAGGCTGATCTTGCTGGTGTGAACCTTCTGGCACTTACACAAAGCTCTTCATTAAAACAAGTGATGCACTTTAAAGCCATCAGCAGCTTTTACAGAAGAGCAGCTCAGCTCAGATGTTGGTCAGCTCTTCTGCCTTTACTTGCTGCTAATTTCCATTCAAGCATTAAAGTTAAATACAGGCACGTTTCCTTGAATATTAGATTTATTACCGAAGGTAAAAACTTTGTTCTGTCCTGTAAATGAAATTCAAACTACAGCTTGTCCTGAATGACTGAAGGTACAAACATGACAACAGATTAAACACTCAGTCTGTTAATATTAAGACTCCCTGAGCTTCACACGGGACGCAGAGGATTCAGAGACAAACATCTTTCTGTTAAATAAACGTTGGGTTCTTCTACTTCACAGTCTTGTTGTTTTTAGCCGGAATGATGTTCTGCGTGGCTTTTCCAAGTGAAACCTGCCGTATGGTGGAGCCGAACTGCAGCGTGCTCAGCGTCTCCGCCTCGTCCTTCGTGTCTGGACTCACGTTGATGAACACGCAGCACTGCAGAGGAACCAGAGGACACGAGTGTGAGTGACCCTGTCTGATCGATCAGGAAGCTTTAAAATCACAACAATCTGTCAGCTTCATACAACAGTATGAAGCCAGTATTCAGGAGAATATTCATAGAATATTAACATGAAATATGAAGCTCTAACTCGCAGCAGTATCTCTGTGGTCGTGGCATCATTCTAATGTTTCCTGCAGTCTTTCAGGAGCTCACACATCGTTCCTCTGTGGTAAAGAAACTTCTGTGATTATAAAAAGATGGTGGGTACCTTTGCGTCCCCGCTGAGGCAGGGCTGCAGGAGGAGCGTGAGCTTAGAGTTCCTGAAGGGGACGTGGAGGGCGTTACACCTGAGAGCACTGAACACCTGGAGGAGAGACGACAGACCTCTGAGCTGAGTGTTAATACTGTATACAGGTGGTGTGTGTGCGCTCCAGTTAACAGACTTCCTGTACTGACATTATTCAGTCTGGCAGGAGAGTCTGATTCACTAAAAGAGTTGTGGATTCAGAAGAGTCGTAGAACTGAACCAGGTCCTCGGAGGTTCTGTACCTGTCCCAGAGCTGTCAGGGATTTATTGATGGCGGCCGCCTCCACCAGCCTCTGACCCTCGGCCTCCGTCTTGGCGATTCGTTCAGATCCAGCGAGGTCGCACAGGGTCAGCGTACCGCGGGACGTCAGTCCTGACACTTCGTCCGAGCCCTCCACCTCCAGCGCCACCACCAGGTGAGACCGAGAACTGAGGAGGAAGAGGAAGAAGATGATGAGGTGAAATCTGAGTTTCATCAGTAAGACTCCTCCTGCGCTGCATCAGAGCACCTCTGCGTGTTCATCTTGGTCGATGCGATCTTTCGGTTCTTTTCACCCGTTTCCATGACGGCGAGGATATCGGCCTCGGTCTGGACCTGGATCTGGGTCAGTCCTGGGACCGACACCGACTTCCCCTGGACTCTGATGTCCAGAGCAGCGTCAGAGTTTTTGGTCAGAAGGTCTTTCAAAGTCTCGTTATAAATCTCCAACATGGAAATCTGAAAGTGAGCAGAAGTTTGGTGAAGTTCAGCTCCTGACCTGCGTCACCAGTCACACCTGAGTAACAGTGAGAATACTGAGCTAAAATACATTTACTGGTGTACTGAAGTGCAGTTTTGAGGTACTTGCTGTATCAGTGTTTTTAAATTATCATCAGATGGGAATTAGAATATGAGAACATGTAAATATATATACACTTTTATTTGTACATTTGACATCATATACTTTTAACCAAGTATGTTTAAAGTAAATTAACAAAGAACAGAACTTGATTAAAAGTCTCAGATAATAACTGGACTTAAATATCAAACCAATTATTGTATTTGATTTTCAGTATTTTGAGTGTTTAACTTTTATCAGCTTGCAGATAAATTAATTAAAAAATATTCTACTTAGACTCTGATGCAACATGTAATCTGCAAAGTAACTAGTAACTAAAGTTTTAAATAAATAAATGTAGAAGTACAAAATTTGCCTCCTAAGCAGTCATGAAGTGTTACAGTATAAAGTAGCAGTAAGTTCAGCCATTAGACAAAATATTCAACATTTGTGAAAATAAACCTGCAGTTAATTTTCTTGATCATTAAAAAAATAAAATGTCCAGAGTTATAAAAAGTATTCAGAAGTCATATCTCAATAAAAGCAGAGATATAATATTATTACCTCAGTAACATTGAAAGTCACCTGTACAAACAGTATGTGATAATAAATATATGTAATAAAAAGTTTAAGTTAAAGTTAATTACACATTTAAATACTGTGTGTCCTGTTTTATAGTTACCAGTAACTTCAGTTATCAGATCAGTGTAGTGGAGTAAATAGTAGAATATTAGTATAAAGATATATGTAGTATACATAATGTTCTTACTGTAAATACAGTTCAGAGTAAATGTACTTTGTTACGTTCCATCACTGCTTTAGATCAGTAACATAATTATACTTTTTATACTTTATGTTCTTATTTAAAAAATCCCAAAAAGACAAATTTATCCTGCTTGATGTTGGATCTTTGTATGACAGTAGTTTTACCTTCAGACTGTAGGAGACCTTCTCTTTCTCTGCACAGATACGTAGCAGCTCACGTATAGACCTGACCACACACACACACACACACACACACACACACAGGTGTGTGAGGTGACATCAGAGCGTTGTGTTGCTGTCGTTCGTCTCTGACAGTGAAACTCGACCTCTCCCTGTAAACTGACTCTGTCAGCGCTGAGCTGTCGCTTCACCTCGTAACATATTGATGAACGGTTGTCGGGTGACACGTCACATAACGAGGAGCAATTAGTCTCATTTGGCCTCTGACAGCGTCTCATTGTTCCAGGCAGAGCAAACACACACATTTCAAACGAGTTCGGTCGATAAAAGCTTCGTCCTCTGCAGACGTTCAGAAGAAACAGACTCAACTAACTCATCTCACCTGTTAGGTTGAGCTGTGTCAGTGTGACACCAGGACCAGCGCCAGGGTCCCGAGCTGGACCAGCGCCAGGGTCCCGAGCTGGACCAGCGCCAGGGTCCCGAGCTGGACCAGCGCCAGGGTCCCGAGCTGGACCAGCACCAGGGTCCCGGAGCTGGTCCAGCACCAGGGTCCCGGAGTTGGACCAGCACCAGGGTCCTGGAGCTGATAGAACTGACTTTAGTTCATCGTGTTTAACGTGTGAAAAAAGCTCTGCATGGAGTTTTCTTTCCAGTATTTCCCAGAATTTAATTTGGGCCCTGACGTAACTGCTTCTTCTTCTCTGATGGATTTCTGCCCGCTGCCTTCCTGTGAAGTGCAAGATGGCGGCTCCAGAAAGACGATCTTTGATTTTGAAGGAAACCAAAACGTAACATTGACGCTCAGCGTTTGGCTCCGTGCAGAGTTTCAGATCGACTCAGAGCCAGAAAAACATCAGAGCCGCTCATCAGCAGGTCCAAACTGAATGGGCATGTGTATTTTTCTCTACACATACAGTGACAGACAATATTCATTTAAGAAAACAAAGAAGACAAAAGAACAAACATGACACGTTAAAACAAACTAAGTTCATCTCAAGCATGTTGAAATAAATATTTAGCTTTCAGCTCCTCAGCAGTGAATCAAACTTTTCTCACTGACCCAAAACTCTGAATACACCTGACTGTCAGGAGTGAAGATGTTAATGTTCTGAGATTCAGGAATCGGAATCAGAGTCCAGGTATCAGAATCAAACATGTTTTAATGATGCCAGCTCTCACCTGATGTTGACTCCGGGGTTCTCCTTGCTGCCCATCATGGTGTAAGTCTTTCCTGAGCCGGTTTGTCCGTAGGCCAGGATACAGACGTTATATCCGTCCACACAGGAAGTTATCACCGGCAGAGTTCCTGCAAACACGTCCTCCTGCAGGAGGAGGAGATGCCAAAGCTGGTGTTATGATCTGGCCATGAGTCTGTTTAGAGTGGTTGAAGGTGGCAGTGAGAGGTGGAGGTGAGTCCTCACCTGCGTGCTGCTCTGAGGGTAAACCTTATCAAACACAAACTTCTTCCTGCTTCCCTTCTGGACGACCACCACCTCCTGGTCGTCGGTCTTCTCCACGCAGGAGCTGGAGGCGTTGGTCTTCCTGCAGCGACAGAACACACGGATGTTCCCCTGCAGCTCCAGCAGCTTGTTGTACAGACTCTTCCTCTCTACCGCCTCCTTCCTGTACAGAGATCGCAGCTCCTCCACCTCCCCGGCCGCCTCCTGCTCCAGCAGGGGCAGCTTCCCCGCGGCGCCCTTCAGCTGCTCCAGCTGGTTCTTCATGTCGGTCAGCGCCTGCTGAATGGTGGATCGAAGCTGCTTGTTGGAGACATTCAGCTCTCGGGTCAGACGGCTCACCTGGCAGAGTTGGCCCGGTTCCACTGCGGGCTCTGTGATGGGTTTGACAGGAGGGATGGAGGGAGCCTGGCGGTTCAGGAGGGATCTGATCTTCTCTCGTGCCTCCTGCTGGTCGGCCTCAAGCTCAGCCAACTTCTGGTTCAGGTGCTGGATGACATCGCTCAGGTAACGTACCTCCCTGGCCAGGTAGCTGTTCCTCTGGAAGAGACTGTCCACCTCCTTCTCTTTAGTCCGGAGCTTCAGCCTCAGGTCCTCGATGACCCGGTCCCGCTCCAGGAGGGCTCTGCAGGGTCAAAGCAAGAATTAAGTCTGTTTATTCTAACTTTAGATTCCGCTTTAAGACAGACAGCTTGTTGTTGATGCGTGAACACTGAGGAGGAACTGAGTTTGTCGCGGACCTGAAGGAGTTGAGGTCGGTGTAGTTGTGATCTCCACTCGGAGAGGACTGCAGGAGGAGTTCTCCAAACATGGTGAGGTAGACGGAGATGACCTCTTCAGGGTCGTAGTTACACTGTCTGAGTGCTGCAGTGATCTCCTTCTGGTCCACCAGACCCGGCAGAGCGGACTGCAACACAGAACCACACGGAACACAGATCACCCACAGTACACTCACACTGGGACTGCAGCTAATGATGACTTTGTTTATCTCACCTAATCTGCTCATTTATTTATCTCTTTGTCCATAAAATCTATAAAATTGTGCAAAATGCTCATCACATCCTTCAGCAAATAGTCTTTTTGTCCGACCAACAGTCCAAAACCCAGAGACTCTTCTATCCCTTTCATAAATGACTGATTGTTGCAGCTTCATCTCTTTTCTTCAGAACTCACTGACCACGTCAACAGGTTGTGTACAGACAGAACAGAACCATGGTCCTCCTCACCATGACTCGCTGGACTCGAGCTTTGACAAACTCGACGTTCACCTCCCACTGCAGCGGCAGCAGCAGCCACACACCCGACTCCGGATCCCAGAACCTGCAGATATTCACCCGCTCCTACAAACATCAGCACCGGTGAGAGAACAGAACTTAAAGTAGAGCGACTGGATGGACACAACAGAGGACGTCTCACCTCGAACATGTAGGTCATGACGCTTCCTTTTCCTTGGATGTAGATGCTGCCGGTGCGGTCGTCCTCCCTGACGGTCGGCTGGCTGCTGGCTGCAGTCTGCAGCTGACCGGAGCCCTGAGGGGACAAAATATCTCAGTTTGGTCGGCTGCGGCTGAATGTGTAGTTTGTAATGAAGGATTCATTTCATCTGTAGTGAAACTAACAGACGGACAGACCTCATTGTTGGCGCTGATGAAGTGTCCCTGACTGTACCACTCCTTTGGAAATGGCTGCAGGTTCTGGTAAAGGCAGGGCAACAATGAGGAGTCAGGTGTGACAGGTGAACCAGAACTCAGGCAGAAACCATCAACGGAGGACAAAACTGAAGTTTGACGACATTAAACAGCCAAACAAATATCCCAAAACACGACTCCAGATCCTTTACTGCCTCTTGAATGTGTTTTTTTGTTGAGACTCCTGTTGGTTTACTAAAGATTCCCAACAGAACCAAAGTGATAAAGACTGTCAGACTTTGGACTCAGGTGGAGGTGGTGCTTTCCCACTAAAGGAAAACGGACTAAAGTTTCTGCAGATGGTCGAAGACACAACAAAAGGTTTTTTAGTTTAAGCCTCCTGTGATGCTGCTGTTAATATTCACTCAACTCGACTGCAGAAAACTCAAATCTTTCTTCAGTCAGAAAAAAGACGGCAGAGGAGTGTCAACAGGGTCCAATTGGATCAGAACTTCAGGCTGAATGATTCTGTTAAGTTGCTCTGCAGCAAGTGAACACAGGTGTCTGAACACCCTGATTGGCTGTGAGCTGCTGTCACTCGTTAACTAGGAGTCAGTCTGCAGACCTGAACAGGTGAGCTGACTCTCCTCAACATGACTGCAGTGTGAGGAGGAAGTTAAATCCTTTACTGCACTTTAGTTACGTTTATCAGCACTGATGTTGTCTGTTTTGGAATAACAGCAAAAACCAGAACATTGTGTGCATGTAGACAAGGACAGAAATCAAACGTTGTTTTCTTGTTTTTTGTTCCTGAAGGCGTCTCACTGTGTTTTCATTAAGGTGACATGGACTTTGTGTTAGAGGATAAATGACAGAAGGAGTTATTTATGTACTGAAACCATCTGGAGATGAAATAAACAGTCCTCAGGATGTTAAACCTGCTGTCCACGGAGCAAAGTGTTTTACTTCTCAGTGTGAAGTTCCCACCTGAGACTCGTCCACGTAAACTCTGTTCCCGTGGTGGTTGAAGCAGCTGTAGAGCGTCCCGTTGTTGTGGAGGAAACTCTCAAAGTCCAGAGAGACTTCTTCACCTTCAGCCACAGTTTCCTGACAGCAGGAAGAGTAAGAAGGTCAGATTCAAACATGTTAACTGACCAACACCAACGTTCAACAACAGACGAGGGAAAGAGCGGCTGGAGTGTAAAACCTGCAGAGAATTATAACCTCAAAGTCCACTAATATGAAAACATGAAATAAATTATATAAAGATGGTCGATTCTCATCTTTTTTCAAATGTTATCCTCTGTAGTCGACCTGGTGATCATAGAGCTACAAACTGAGGATGATTTATTGCTTCTCAAAGATAATTTAACAAAGTTTGATGTTCCTGTTTGAACATTTGGTCTAAATGTTTGATTTAAAATGGACCATGTGTTGATATATTATTAACATCGTGCTGGAACAGAATCTTTTCTACTTGTTTCAGTTCTAGTCGCTGATTTCAGTTTGTGATTTTCATAACAGAGCTGAGACACTGATGTAAATATTGGATAACATGACAGTCGTAATATGATCGCACAGATACATTATTGATGTTTGAGTTAATATTTTAAAAAGCTGCTCACAGTATCTGGAGCTGGACTCTTCTCTTCTCCTTCTTCTTCTTCTTCTTCTTCTTCTTCTTCTTCTTCTTCTTCTTCTTTGTCTTCTTCTTCTTTGTCGTCTTCTTCTTCTTCTTCTTCTTCTTCTTTCTCCACTGGCTGCACGTTTCTCTCTTCACTCTTTAACGACTGAATATCCACAGTGTGACTCTGCGGTGTCACTTCATCCTCGTCTGCCTGGAAACACAAACAGTGAAGAAGGTCGCTGATTTCACACCTTTATTACATCATAAACATTTTACATGAAATAAATATGTTGTCAAATTGTTTGTATTTGAATTTTGTGCTGCAGTTTTTATTATTTTACAGTAATTTCCTGTTTATCCTCAGTGTTTGCTTTGTACAGCACCTGTAACTCTGCTTTTATAATTGTATTATTATTGCATTACATTTTATACACATTACACATTCATACTGTGTAGTTACACTCGACATATATCTTTATATAATGATGTATCACATTTTAATCAGGTTATATATGAGTCTGTATACAAATCCCTTTATAAAGAAAAGAGTGTTTATAATCTTTATATCTATTATTTATTGAGCTGTAACAGGACAGTTTCTCCACTGAGTGATCAATAAAGTCTCAACCCATCTTTACTTAATAAAAGTAGCAGTACTGTAGTGTGTAAATAATCTGTTACAAGTAAAAGACCTGCATAATAAACATTTTACTTAATATCAAGTAAAAGTAGATGAGTGTCAACAGCTTTTATTTATTATCTGTTAGTTGGTTTGTATTTGTTTTAATCATCTAAAACTGTGAGTAAATGAAGCAGCATGTTTCAAGTATTTAGTTACATTCCAAAAGTGACTCTGATAAACCAAACATATAGAAGTTTACCTGCAGGGTGGCGTCGCTCTGCCTCACAGGTGTGGAGGACCGGCCGGGCTCGGGCTCGGGCTCGGGCTCAGCCTGACCCGCTTCCAGCCTCTCGGGCCGGGATCCTTCACCGACCGACGCCCCGCTGCCCATCCTGACCCCGACAGACAGACAGATAGAGAGAGAGAGAGACACCTCTGCACAGAGAGGCGGACAGGACAGGTGGTGACGTCAGGTGCAATCTGACACACCTGACCACGTGACACAGAGCTGTTACATCACAGCTCTGGAGGTTGTGTCTGCTGAAATCTGGGAAAATAAAGTTTTAGATGTTATACAGAAAAATAAATATAAAGGTGTTTTAGAGTTTACAAAGAGTGAAACTGATGTTCAGCTCGTCTGTCTAATGTTTTCTACTTCTAATCATTAAGATTTCACTTAAATTAAAGTTTTACCGTCGAGTTTCAATGTTACAATTATTTTAGAATGATCACAATCATAAGAAAAAGATTATTAAGGAACGTTTACCACAAATAATGAAGCTACTAAACTCCAATATATAATTTTTGTTTCCATTATCAACCAGTATAACTTAATATCAGTAGTGAAAACAAAAAATCAATATCAGGTTGAATATAATGTATAATTTCTGCACACGTCATATAAAATTCAAGTCAGGTGTTTGTCATGTCAAGTCATGTTTTTGTTACATTCATCCGACTTTTAGGATTTTATTTGATTAAAATCTTCTCTGTAAATAAAAAGACTGAAAACAAAATCATGTGTGCTGATAAAATGTTGCAGCTGTTGATTGAAATCTGGCTGTTAAAATGTAAAATAACAGCTTAAAAAGAAACGATTTCTCAGACTGGATCACCTGAACACTACTCAGGTGTGTTAACTTGTTTTTATTCATCCTGACTTTTTAACACAGTAATGTTCACAGTTGTCATTTTTCCCACTGCACCTGAAGGCAGCTCCTGCAAATTTTGTACCTCACTAGGGGGCAGCATCAGTCTATGAACAGGGTTTAGAGCTGAGCATGAACTGATGATCACTGAGTTCATTCAAACAGTCAGAAACTTCCTCTTCCTGTTTTGGTTGAGCAGAGGATCATGTGCTTCTTCTGTCTTTTATTTCAGTTTCCTTCATTTCTCCAGAAAAATCTATTTTATTATGTGATTCAGAACAATAAGTGAAGCAAAGAAGTTGTCTTGGGTCAAAGTAAACTTATATAAAAGTGCTGTTTCCTTTGGGTCAGCCTGTTATCAGACCTGATATTCAGCCTCTCTGATGTTCTGGGTGGTGAAATGAAAAGGCCGCTGGAGTCTGCAGGGACGCTTCAAGAGTCACACTTGTTAAAGGCTTTTTGTTTCCGTCCGGCAGCTGGTTCCTGCTGCAGGACGAGACACTTTCACCCTTGTGTTATCTGAATGTCTGGAGCAGCTGGTGAACTCCGGCAGATATCTGCATCTGCATGTGCCCCTGAGCAGTGAAATCCTCACTGATTGCCTCGTTTAAAGCGGACGTATCCTCCTCTTTCCTGTCCTAGAGGAGCTGCTGGCTGTGCTGGCAGCCGGGCGGTCGAGCGGTGGGTGAATAACAGCGGGGACTCATTCTGCCTCGGCTCGGCCTCCACGGACGGCCAAATTAGAAACGACACGCAATAAAAGAGGAGAGGAAACGAGTTTCCCTGGAGAACAATCTGGGAAATTACTTTCTATTCACACAGACGGGGAGAATATTGACAGAGTCACACACACTCTCAGCCAATCAGCTTTTTGTTGCTTTATCAGAGCAGCAACAGAACATCTGCTGCTTTCCTGTCAGCCAGCTTAAAGACCGACAAATTAAAGATCACATCTGAAGTAATATTATGGTAAAAGACCTTAAAAGAAGCACTTGCATTATATTTGTGTTTTTTTTCAAAATGATCAGAAACAGAAGTCCCCTCTGAGATAGTGGAGAGATGTAGTACCCTGTTGGCATATGGATGTGTATAAGTGTGTGTTTTCTTTGTGTGTGTGAACTACATGTTTCATTGTTCAGATCCAAATAACTACGAATTCTAGTCCAGATTAAAGTTTACAAACAATAAAATCAAAATTTTATTAATATATGAGATGTTTGTAATGAAATAAATATATTAAATGATCCAAAATACTGTAAATGTACTTTTTTCCCCCTTTTGATGTAATAAAGCCAGAATGATTCTGGTTCTGTGTGTTTTCAGTCTCCATCAGTTGAACTCTGCTGTCAGTCGTCTGTTCAGTGAGGACGAGTCGTTCTATATTTGAGGTCGACGTCTCAGTTTGGGTTCATGTGATGTTGTTGACTGAAGAACTGAATCTCTCTCTGCTGTTTCTCTCTTCATAAAATAACCACACAATGAATAAAGACAGTAGAAGAAATGAAAATGGAAACAAAGTTACTAATAATACAACAAAAAGTAAAGATTGATGTTGAGGACTGAAACCTGATTTACTTCCTCGTGTTCATACTTCAGTGTGAAACACTCCTCTGAGTCACATGAACCAACAGCATTCAGCAGAGACAAAGCTCCGCCCACATCTGACTCGAGACAAACCAGGAAACAGTTTGTGTGTGTGTGTGTGTGTGTGTCTTTAGTACAGAACCACAGACAGACGATCAGATCCACCTTCAGACTGAACTAACAACGTCCTCTGAGTGAGTTCATCTACAGGAGAGAGGAGGAGGAAACTACAACACTGCAGACGCTCCACACACTGAAGGTGAGTCCGACCAGAACCAGAACTGAAAGTAAACTTCAGTGAAGTGAAGGAGGAAGTGGAGCTGTGACTGACTGTACTGTCTGCTGTCTTCACAGCGTCACTCAGAGACAAAATGGCTTCCAGGTTAGAGGAGGATCTCTGCTGTCCGGTGTGTCATGATGTCTTCAGAGAGCCTGTCGTTCTGTCATGTAGCCACAGCTTCTGTAAAGACTGTCTGCAGAGCTGGTGGACAGAGAGACGAACACGGGAGTGTCCAGTCTGTAAGAGAAGATCTTCAAAGGATCGACCACCTGTAAGTCTGACGTTAAAGAACCTGTGTGAGACCTTCTTACAGGACAGAGATCAGAGAGCTTCAGAGGATCTCTGCAGTCGGCACTCTGAGAAACTCAAACTCTTCTGTCTGGACCATCAGCAGCCGGTGTGTCTCGTCTGCAGAGACTCAGAACAACACACCAACCACAGATTCAGACCCATCGATGAAGCTGCACGACAACACAAGAAGGAACTTCAGGAAACTCTGGAGCCTTTAAAGGAGAAGTTAAAGGTTTTTGAAGAAGTTAAAGTGAAGTTTGATCAGACAGCAGAACACATGAAGGTCCAGGCCCGACACACAGAGAGGCAGATTAAGGATCAGTTTAAGAAGCTGCACCAGTTTCTAGCAGAGGAAGAGGAGGCCAGGATGGCTGCACTGAGGGAGGAAGAGGAGCAGAAGAGTCAGATGATGAAGGAGAAGATGGAGGCTCTGAGCAGAGAGATAGCAGCTCTTTCACACACAGTCAGAGCCACAGAGGAGCAGCTGAGAGCTGAAGACGTCTCATTCCTGCACAACTACAAGGCTGCAGTGGAAAGAGTCCAGCAGCGCCCCCTGCTGGAGGATCCACAGCTGCCCTCAGGAGCTCTGATAGACCAGGCCAAACACCTGGGCAACCTGAGCTTCAACATCTGGAACAAGATGAAGGACATGGTCTCCTACACTCCTGTGGTTCTGGACCCAAACACTGCTCATCCAGAACTCATCCTGTCTGAAGATCTGAGCAGTGTGAGAGGAGGACAGAGACAGAAGCTTCCTGATAATCCAGAGAGGTTTGATTATTACTGCTCTGTCCTGGGATCTGAGGGCTTTAACTCAGGGACTCACAGCTGGGACGTCGAGGTTGGAGACAGTACACACTGGATACTGGGTGTGTTAGCAGAGTCTGTCCAGAGGAAGAGACTCATACTGTCTGGATTATGGAGAATAAAGTTTTCCTCTGGTAAATACTTTGTGTTTTCACCATCAGCTCCATCCACTGTTCTCGTCGTGCAGAAGAAGCTCCAGAGGATCAGAGTGAATCTGGACTGGAACAGAGGAAAGCTGTCGTTCTCTGATCCTGATACTAACACACACCTGCACACCTTCACACACACTTTCACTGAGAGGATGTTTCCATTCATTCGTACTGGGGATGAAGTGAAGATATCACCTCTGAAGGTGTGTGTGACAGTGGAACAGAGCAGGTAAAGAAGTATTTCATCTGTGGAAAGACTTAAATAAAACTTTGTCTCTCTGCAGTAGAAAGACAAATATTTTTTAACTTGATGCAACATGAGCAGAGAAAACAGAGTAAAAGGACTGTGGTGTTCACTTCTACTCAAAAGGTAGAAAGACTACAACACCCAGAGTGCACAGCGCTGCACCTGATTGGACGGGGCTCGGTTTTGGATCAGAGGAACTTCTGAAAAAAGTTCTGACATTCTGACACAGAGATAAACAGAACAATTAATTTGGACCTGACAAACATTTAAAAATCATTTATTCACAATCATAATAATGTTTTTAAGGAAAAGAGACTTTTATTCTGCAGCGTTCTACGAGCTCTGTAGATGTTTTATTTTAAAACTATTTGTCAACATAAAAATGTTGTCAACATGTAAAAATCACAGAATTCAGCCTGTTAATCTTCAGCTGCTCCTCCTGCTGTCTCATTATGCACAAAACACACACGACACCAGGTTCTGCCAGTATTCCAGATCAGTGAGCACCAGCAGATGCAACGCAAAGCTTGCCAGCTAACTTCACGATCTGAGGAAGACTAAGCAAGTTAGCACCGAGCTGCTATCCTGCAAAGTAAAGGACTGAACTGTTTCCTCCTTTTTACACACACACACACACACACCTGTATATAGTACATGTTAGACTGTGTTTTCATCTGTGTGTTGAATAAAATAATTTTGCACCTTCTTGCTGTCTATTTAATGAGTTCCAAATCCTTCAACCATCACTAGCTGTTATGGTAAATTCAGCTGTAGTTATTAAGCTAATTATTAATCAGTGTTATAAACAGTTTAGTGCCTTTTTATGAGACTGATTTAGTGAAACTGAATCTTTTCCCTTCTTCAAGGGTGGTGCTGGGGTGATCTAATGTAAATTGGATCATATACAGACAATGGTGTATTATTGATTTCATATCTGTGCAATATTAATTTCAGCATAATTTGGACAGTGCTAAAATTTGAGAATCACATCTTGAACCTTTTAGTTGTTACATTTAACCCCACTAGTCAACTACAGGAGTAGACATTGATTTGTATCTACAAACATTTGCAGTGTGATGAGAACCGATTTATCAAATTTATAACCCATTTGATGAACCAAAATCTTTTGGTTATTAACTGCCACTTTGAGCCATTTGCTGTTGTCGCTACCAATTCAAGCTGAAAGTGCTCTGTAGAAATTGTGAGAATTTTCAGCTCAGCACTGAATTTCCTGTATTCATATATTGTAGTCGAGCTGTCATGATGTGTTAACAATCTAAGTGATTTGGGAAACTGTTGTTCCAGATGTCAGACACCTGAACCTGCCTGTCAAACACAGCAGCACCTCAGACTCAACAGGCAGCTGGACGGAGAAGAGACACAAAAGGATTCACATCACATCCGGATGTATAAGAAAATACATTTATTTCCAAAGAGCAGATGGAACACACATCACGAACTGATCAGACAGGTTTCATCCCTGAAATCACAACCCGCATCCAACAATTAATACAGAAAATGACATTTGAACGATTCAGCTTTAATCTCATAGTTGTGTAACTTGATGTAACTCGATGTAAATCTGGAGCTGCACAGATCTGTGATATATCTGGTGTCTGATCGATTATTTTATACCTAACACTCATGAGTAAAGTTAACGCTGCGCTCGTCTCTGAAATGTGTCTTTGCATTATCCTCACACAGCCGGCATAGTCTGAGAAATCCGGACTAAATTTGTTTTTTGGCTACAAGATCCACACAGAGCATCGTTTCCTCAAAAATCCCACAGCAGAAATGTTATTCTCAAAGTTTCATCTCAGAATAAATCTCTACTGTCAGTCGCTTCCAGATGAGCTCTCGATGCAGCTGCATGACTCTGAAGCAGTTACAGGACAGAGTGTGTTCTTCAGTCTGTGTTTTTCATGCTGAAGAACAAACAGCAGCTCGTCTTCTTCTGAACGACTCGGACCTGCTGACAGCAGCTTCCACAAACACTGACGACGACCCGTCAACTCTGATTACACCTGAGTCAGGTCCATTCACTGTGCGAACGTGAAACGAGGATGTGCACCTTTGACTTCAGATTATTTTGAGACATATGCTGCTTTATTCCTTAAAGGGAAAATCCACCCAAATTATATGCACAGACAGACTGATGGCTTCAGCACCTAAAACACTCCAGTTCTCTACACTTTTGTTCCTAACAACTGTGTCTGATCTCATTATCAATGTAAAAATTGTTTCTGTGGCCTGAAAATGTATTTCACTAACACGGTGCTTCTTCTAAAATCACAGATCTGTCTGTGTTCGTGCTGATCTCAGCTAACTGTCTCCCGGCTGAACTGAGAGTTTAGAGCGCGATCGATCAGCTCGTGTAGCTGAGAGCTTCAACGAAAGAGTGTTGATCACAAACTGACGTCTCCTCTGACCTGCCGGCTGCACATGTGGGAGCGATTCTGAGGGATCTTAGTTACAACGAAGAGGAACCGAGTTGTGTCCATCAAAAGGACGAAAAACAGAGAATATGGACATTTGTTTTTAAAGGTTTGTAGATGTTCTGAGGGCCACAGACACAGAGACTGAGGGACGACATTACTGGTTCAGGTCTGTACAGGAGCTGAAGACAGGAAGAAGTCAGCTGTCAGTCCTCCTCCTCCTCCTCCTCCTCCTCCTCCTCCTCCTCCTCCTCTTCTTCTCCCTCCTCCTCCTCCTCCTCCTCTTCTTCTTCTCCCTCCTCCTCCTCCTCCTCCTCCTCTTCTTCTCCCTCCTCCTCCTCCTCCTCCTCCTCTTCTTCTCCCTCCTCCTCCTCCTCCTCCTCTTCTTCTTCTCCCTCCTCCTCCTCCTCCTCCTGCTCCTCCTCTTCTTCTCCCTCCTCCTCCTCCTCGTCCTCCTCCTCCTCCTCCTCTTCTTCTCCCTCCTCCTCCTCCTCCTCTTCTCCCTCCTCCTCTTCTTCTCCTTCCTCCTCCTCCTCTTCTTCCTCCTCCTCCTCCTCCTCAGCTGAAGAAATCTTTGGAAATGGCCTCCACAAAGTTGGGAGCCGACATGAGGATGCCGATGGTGCACAGGATGGTGAAGAGCGAGAACGCCACCAGACACAAGCGGTCGATCACCGCTGCAGCGAACTTCCACTCGCTGCAGACCGTCTCCTCCTCGTCCTGGCCGCGGAAACGCTTGGCGATGTACCTCACCTCCTCCAGGATCTGGTTCAGCTCCGCCTCCAGGATCGAGCCTCCTACCGCGGCTCCGCCTCCTCTTCCTCCGGCTCCGCCCCCCGCCCTCAGCACGTCCTCCTCCCCTCCCACCAGCCGTGAACAGAGGAGCTCGGGTTCGGCCGGCGAGGCGTAGTGCAGCCCCTCCATGCCCCTGAAGCCCACGTACAGGAGGTTACCGTTGGTGACCTGCGGGTGATGTCGCAGAGAGCCCTGACTGACGCTCAGCTCCAGGCTGGACAGGCTGCCGCGCCGACGCTTAGCGGCGTTGTGGCACGCCAGGCGTACTTTCGCCTCGCCGGGACGACGCATCCGCAGGAACCAGGCGCACCAGTTCAACAAGATCACACGAGTCTGAAGAAGAAGAAGAAACACAACATTTCCAGAAAAACAAGCTGATTAAAATTCATTTATGCAGAAACGTGTCAATGTAGAGAAATATGTATCTCCAGATGTTCATGGGTGTGTGTGTGTGTGTGTGTGTGTGTGTGTGTGTGTGTGCAGATGAAAACAGAGCATGAATAAAGTGGATCTGTGGCTCAGCTCTCAGAGGAAATCTTCTCCTACAGTCCAATATTTCACGTCACACTCTTGTCTTGTCAGAGCAGCGACTCCGTCCTGCTGCAGGTTCGAGTCGGTCGGCGTGCAGACGTAAGAAGTGAGACGAGTCAGAGTCTGATGAGTCTCTCTGCTCTCAGCTCCTCTGACAGCCGCTGGGAAGCTGAACGACACAGATTCGTCCTTTCAGCCTCACAGCTTCACCTTCACGGCTCAACACTCATCCTCCTCCTCCTCAGCAGGAACATTCACATCCATGACACACACACACACACACACACACACACACACACACACACACACACACACACACACACACACACACACACACACACATACACACACACACACACAGCTAAGAGCTCTGACCTTTGAAATAAATTCCACCTTAATGGAATTTCTCTAGTTTAGCTTCCCACAGGGGAGTGTGTGTGTGTGTGTGTGTGTGTGTGTGTGTGTGTGTGTGTGTGTGTGTGTGTGTGTGTGTGTGTGTGTGTGTGTGTGTGTGTGTGTACATCAACATCCAGTCAGCTCTCAAAGTGAAGCTCATTGAGAGTGAGAGAGTGGAAACCAAACGGGACTCCTCAGAGACAGAGGAAACCCGTGGCAACACTCAAAGTACAGCGGAGAAGAGGAGGAAGAGGAGGAAGAGAAGAGGAAGAAGAGAAGAAGAAGAGGAGGAAGAGAAGAGGAGGAAGAGGAAGAGGAAGGACTGACCCATCTTGGCATGTGTCCTCCATCAGGGTCGTGGTGATGATACTGCAGAACCAGAACTGTGGCGATGACCGACAGACCCACAATCACCATGGTGGTGGCAAAGTACTGAGCTGAAACACGAAGGTCGGGTTAACGTCTTGTGTCTTTAAATCCATCCACCTAACTTTAATCCTACTTTAATGACATGATGTTGACAGAGAGGACTCAGGTGATGGATGAAGGAGGACAGGGAGAGGATGGAGCTCTGGGTGAAGGTCTCACCTATGAGAGGAACAGAGTCAGACGTTGCCGGCATGATTTCAGCCACCAGCAGCATGAAGACGGTCAGAGACAGCAGCACTGTGATACCTGCACAGACACAACACAAACATTTACACCTTCACAAGCGCTCCGTTTGCTTTTTATCACCGTTTGATCCAGAGTGAATACCAGCTGCTACACGTGCGAGCTGGATGCTCTCAGCTCTGTGAACAGCTGCTGAGCTCAGGACTGCAGCGAACAGGAGAGGTGGAGGATGAAAGATGTTCACTCTGAGATGGAAGGATGAATCCCAGGACGGATCACGGTGACGTGAATCTGTGTTGTGCTGCCAGATCCAGACAGACAGAGAGCAGGGAGGCAGTCCTGAACCAGTGCTGACGCTTCTCATGGTCTTATTATATCATATTATATTATATTATATTATATTATATTGTTATTCCTTTTAGACCTTTGAATTTGAAGCTCATCTTTTTGTTGACCCTGTTGGTTGGTTGGTTGGTTTGTCTGATCTCTTCTAAACCCGGGTGGAGGACGGGTCTCGGCCCTGAGCAGAACCTGTTAACTTCTGGTGTGGATCCAGATAACGAGACGGTTCCAGGAACATTGTGAGTCTGGACATTGTTTCGAGCTTTTAATTTCTCAAAGAACAACTCCTGGATCATGATGAAAATAAAAAGATCAGGGGTTTTGGGTTTGCTAGAATCTATTAGTGAGTATAAAAAGGGGCTGCTGGGCCTTGGCGGAGGTATGCACTCTACCGATTTCTTTCACTGATTTTATATTATTCAGACTGTTGAAACATTATTTGAGCTTCTGAAATATGAGAATTTGCTTCTTTCAGACAGTAGATGAGTTTGAACTGGACGAAGGAAGAAATTTAAACTCGTCATTTTAACTTCTCACTTTAAACGGCTCTGATCAATAACTCAGGGATAAATCGGTCCAAAAGGTTCTGTTTTCCTTTAGTCTAGCAGCCCGGCTGACAGTAGAGACCACGTTCTGTTCTCTGGACCTGCTGACGAGGGCCGAGCCCACAGCCGGCTGCTGGTTCTGACAGTTACTGCTCTCCAGTTTTACACCTCATTCTGGGTGAAGAGGTCAGAGGTCAGACTGACACACCAGCCTCCGCATGAAGGAAGCTGGATCAATACAAACACCAACATCCTACTGACACACACACACACACACACACACACACACACACACACACACACAGTCTGCAGCCTCGTCAACAGACACACAGCTGAGGAGAAAACTGGTGTCGACGTTCAGCTGCGACTCGCTGAGTGAATTACAGTGTTCAGATCTGACCTCAGCTTAACTTCCTGCTTCAGGATGTTTTATAGCTGGTGAGTATCGACTCAGAGCCGTCAGTCATCCGAGGGCGGGAACACGTCCTGAAGCCGCCTGACAGGCCCAAACACTTTTTGGATGAGGGCTAGTTTAAAGGGCCAGTTCAACAAAAATACTTCAGCATATTTTTTTACTTGCCTCTGGTGGAGTTTTAATTGTCCAGCAACAACACAAAATGAACTCCACTCACCTCCATCGTATCGGTGTGGAGGCAGAAACCTGTGAGGAAGATATTTCAGCGCAGCTTCTGCACACCTTCAGATCGACACAGAAAAGACTCCCAAACTATGTGAACAGCTACAGTGAGACAGGTCAGAAAATATGTTTATCTTTTTCTGTAATTCATTTGAGCGACCTTTGCTTTTCTTTCCACTTTTCGGATTGAACCAAAAGTGTTCAGAATCTTTTTTCCATCAAAGACACGTTCCTGAAAACATTTTCATTTTCAAAATGATCTCTGAGAGGATTTTCACAGCTTTCTGTCTCATCAGCTCTTATTCTGGAACGTACTGTATATCCTCCTAGGCTGTTCGTCTGGGATTGGTCAATTAACATATATATTTAATCAGATTTAATAATTGATGTGAGAGATGAACCCTGCAGTGCACTTCATCATGTTTTATCTACTGTTTGGGAAATGAAGATGGCACCAGGGAAGGTCTTCTATTCTGATCTCCTCTGAACATTTTATCACGAAATATCAGATCAGGAATTTCCATTTGGAGCATCAGTTGCTCATAAATCCTCAAAAATTAATGTTCCATATACGCAAGATGCAATGTTGCAACAACAAGCCAACATGTGCCATGTTGTGGTGTCCTCCAGGAACAGGTGAAGTTTACAGGCAGGTAACTACATCACCACGCAGCCGACGTGTGGTTAACAGTCAGTACATGTGCAGCTTTAGGTAACATGATCATGTAAACAAGTCTGATTGAAAAAGGCAAATATGAATAGTGTATTATATTTCTACTGACTGGACCTTTAATGTCTACAGACTTACAGTTGGGGGTCAAAACTAATTTTCTCTTCTGGAAGGAGTCAAAGTTTCACACAGTGCGTCCTCACCCAGCGAGATCTTCTCTCCGGAGTCGGCCGGCAGCAGGAAGACGAGGAGTGCGAGGGTGGAGATGAGGACGCAGGGGATGAGGAGGTTGAGTCCGTAGTAGAGCGTCCTCCTCCTCATCACCACGGTGAAGGTCACGTCGGGATACGGCTCCTTACAGCAGTCGTAGAAACGCTCGTTCCTCCGTCCAGGAACCTCTGCAAGCAAAACGCCCACAACACCGTCAGACAGAGCAGAACCACGTCTGATACACACAGATGTTCTGGAGGCCGTGGAACTGGACCCGATCTGCTCAACGCTTAACATGACTGGTGTTTCCTGTTTCTGTCTCTGTCAACACACCAGGTGTCTGAGGGAAACATGGTTATAATATTGTTGCCACTGTGACAAATAATATGATTTCAGCTTTTAAAGATTTTCACACAACAACAGCTTTCTGAGGTTATGACAGATTTTTATACGTAATAACCTTTTTATATGTCATAACCTGTGGCTCAGGAGGTTTAGCAGGTCGTTCAGTGATGGGTGGGTCCATGTCGAAGTGTCCTTGAGCAAGATACTGAACCCTGAATTGCAGGTCTGCACCTCACACTGCAGCCATCAGCGTGTGAACCTGAACGTGACGTGACGGCCGACATGTTAACTAACAAGCAGAGAGATTCAGACTCCTCAGTCACTGATGTAAAAGCAGCAAATACAATAATAAATTAAATGAATTAAACTTTAGATTAAACGTGACACTTTACATTATAACTGAGGTTATAAGGTCCAACAGCCCGGCCTCATCAGAACCCACACGAGACCACGAGACTGTCCTGAAGTCGTAAACTCAACATGTTCGTTACTTCACTGAAGTTTTATATTTAACGTTGGTATTTCAACCCGACACACAACATTTTCAGAAACCTAATCAAACGTATGACAAACGTGTCGCCTGTCGCTGGTACGCTGCAGCGGCCATGTTGTCACTGACAGACGAGATATTCACCAGTTCAGGAAAGACAATTTCTTGAAAAATACAGACATTCAACACGATTCTCCTTCGACAAGAAAGATGTGCAGCTTGTTTTAACAACATCTCGTTTAAGATAAGAAACATTTCTGATTATAATAAAATGAAAAACAATGAAAGATCCAATCTGCAGCTTCACAGAGACACAATCCTGTCAGATGAACAGACAATTATATTACATGAATTAAAAATGTGTTCTGATCGAAATAAGAAACTACTGAACAGACTCAAACTTCAGACTCCTTCTGGATTGTTTCTGCAGCAGCAGATCAGACACATATTCTGAACTTATAGTGATTCATTACCCAGCAGCAGATCAGAGACCTGCCTGATCTCCAGCTCGCTCAGTCTTTAATGAGACTATAGCTGTTTAAAATTCTGAAAGAAAACTGTAACAGAGGAAAAACCTACAGAGGAAAAAGGCCCAATCGCATCGAAATGATAAATGACGGTAAAAAATGTAGGTTAGGGGGGGTTTTCTCACATCGACCTGCAGGCCATTTCATCTCAAATGGCTCAGAAATGTAATGTATTCCTCCACAGGAGAGGTATTTAAACGCCTCACACAAAGTCAAATCCTCCCTGAGCTGCTGCAGGAGGCATGAAGCCCGGCGAGGACGACTGACAGCAATGAGGCCCGCTCAGACTTTATTACCAGAACAATAATCTGTCACCATAATGTTTGTGTCAGGGATGCATTCATAAAAAAACAAAAGAAAAGAAAATCAAAAAACAGGATGGACTCAAATAAACACACATGCTGAGCAGTAAATACCAACCAGGAGCAACAGAGGTTTATTTCTCTCTCTGTCGTCCATCACAGGGAGGTTTGCATCATCACTTCTCTGGGTGCTGTGACCTCTGACCCCTCATCACACTGCTGAGCTCAGAGGACGAGTCACCAGGAAGTGTTCAGACTAAAACTGTGGCAACTTGTCAGTAACAAGACAAACTTTCTGGAGGAGGACGGGGTGGACGGTTGGGTCAAACAAGCACAGGACTTTAACTTTACGGAGTGGAGTTACTGAAACGTACTGCCGGTGAAGGAGTTTTCTCTGTTCAGGTGAAAAGTGTTCGGCTTCAGGTTCTTCAGGTGCCGACACAACAAAACTGATATGAAAGAATCAGCTCAAAGGACGACTGTTTTTGTCGCCTCGCTTCTCCCGAGTCTCCACTAAAGAGCTGCACTTGAACGCAGCACAGAGCTGACTAATGGAGGACACGAGATGAGGCGGCGCAGGAGAAACATGGCTTTCCTGTTTCTCCTCCTGTTTGTCTTTTAATGCACTGAGCAGCCAATCAAGATGTGTATTGATAATGATTCTACATGCTCCATCAGCCAAAACGCCTCCGACAAGAGCCGACAGCACTGCAGCCGCTGAGTCTTTACAGACGGACTGATCCTGTATGAGACTGTGTCACATGTGACCTGAGGATGGAACAACAGGACGCAGGGTTAAATACTCCCCGGTCAGGAAGTGGCCTTCAGGATCCATCATGTTGCTACATGTTGTTCTCACCTGTGATGCTTTTTGTGCCAAATTCAACCTCAATAGATGTGCAAATTCTTCTTATTTTGATCTCACCATGTCTTTGTTTGACGGGATCATAAAGAAACGGTATTTGTTGAACCCTGGTGTCTGTGAACATGTCAGAAACACACACAACTCATTACACGTTTGTACCAACATGAATTAAGTTACGTGTGAATGAGGAGCTGAAGGCTGTCGAGATCATTTCCTCTCTGTGGTGACCAAACCTGAGCGCTGTCGGCTCGGTATACAGCCTTTACTGAACATTAGGCAGCCATGTTGGTGTTTGACAACTCAAGCTGAGACAGCTGGTATTTAATAGGTTTATTTTGGCCTCAGTGAGTCCTTTAACTTCCACCTCCTCTATTTCTGGTTATTTCACTGATAAATTGGAGGAAGTGGAAGATAAAACGTCCTGGTTCCACGTTATCCTCCTGCAGCACGCCTGGCTGCCTTTCATTGGCCTGTACGTCGCTACATTGCTCACTACATTGGTTTTATTCTCTGCTATAGGTGCTGGAGGGGAGGGGCAGAGGGTAAATGGGAAACATGCTGCTGAGATTTTCAATTAAGTTCCCTCTGAACGGCCCATTGGCTGAACAGCGTCTCTGGAGGTTGCTCATTTTCATTCTCGGCTATCTTCTCTTTCCATTTCATACTCTCTTTCATCAGCCGCCGCAAACAGACGAGCTCCAGCTCCCCTGAGACGGAGGACGATCCTGCACTCATCATTAGCCTCCAACAGCAGCTCTGACTCCATCCTCTGCTTCGCTCTGCGCCTCTGAACGGTGTGCTGCCTCCACACAGCAACAGCAGGAGGCAGGAAATGCCATTTTTAATGCCGCAGACGCGTTGTTGTTCGAAGGAATCGTAACATCTCAGAAAACACATAAATCAGTTTCTTTGTGAGGATGAGATGACTGTGATCAGTGTCATGTCTGTGTGTCCGTATGATGCTGTGGTCAGATTAGCTTAGCAAAGAGACTGGAAGCTGTAGGAAACAGCTCGCCTGACCTGAAAAGTTAAAAAGTGCCAAGATTTAAAGAACAGAAGCTGGAGATGAATCCAAATTTACAAATGTCTCCTGAAAGACCGTCGACCAACTGAACCTGTATCTGATGTCCTCTGGTGCTGATAGTGGAAACAACAGATCACCAGAATAAATGTTTGTCAAGTATGTTTCTGCAAAACTACAGAAAAGTTCAACCTGTTTCTTTCTGTTGCAACTTTTCGTCTGTTTAGGCTCAATTTTCTTTTTTCTCTCTTGTCACAACACAAAGCTTCTTCTTCGTTTAGGTGCAGCACAAGAACTTCTCGGTCAGAGCTGTGAAAGCATCAGTGTTCGGCTTTAAATACCTGTTTTGGTCGCCACTATCACAGATGGCGATGGTCTGACTTCACGTGAAAAACAGGTGGAGGTGTCTCCAGGTGTCCTGAAAATATCCAGCGGTCCGGCTCAAACTGCGGTCGGCTGCCTCGATGGCTGTGAGGCCGTCAGCTTCCCTCCACCTCCTGCTGTGACAGACGGCTAATGGGCCGATGATGTGAACGTGACGCGCCACATTTGGTACAAATGTCAGCCGAGGACATCGTGCGGTTCATAACGTCCTCATCAGAATAAAATGTTTGCATTTTATGTTTGCTGTTCAGGTCTGGGACATTTTCCAGTTAACAAAACAGGTTTCTCAAGTTTCACAATCCTAACCAAGTAGTCGTCTGGATCGAAAATTAAAAATTGAGCCTAAAGAAATGACGTGTTGTTGCTGCAGTTTCTCATTTCTGCTGTGATGTTTACAGTGTGCTGAGTAAAAATGAAATCACACTGAATGTTGAATGTTTGGCTCAGGTTAGTTCTACAGTCTGCAGCTTTCTGTCATCTCATCACATGAGTTGGAAACAGAGGAATTTTACCAGCGGGAACAATGAGCAGTAACTCTCACATGTAATCCTATGAGAACTAAAGAACTAAAGGCAGCTTTGTGACTTTGTTCAAACATTGAACTGTCGTCTGTTCAGGAGGTTTGTGCTCGCAGCATCGTGTGACTCAGGGGAGGAATGAAAGCTGAAGTTTGATGATATAAATGTCACTCGTTGGTCACAGTTTGTTTGCATGATCTGGTATTTGTGGGCGGCTGTTGGTATTTGTCCTGCAGGCGGCGGCGGCGGCGGCGGCAGCTCTCATCCGCCTTCAGCTTCAGTGAGCTGCTCGCAGCTGCAGCAGCAGGAGGATTTAATTACCAGCAGATTAATGCTGGATGGGAGCGCTGATATGAAACCCTCCTCAGCACACAGACGGGATGTTCTGCCTCTGAGCCGCTCCACGCTCGCAGGTTTTAACGTCCCGGTCTGCAGGCCACCGCGCTCGGCTCTAACATTTACAAAACATCGCTGTCGGGGGGAAACTCCTAAATGTGAGATTATCACGAACTAATTAAAACAACTGTTTCTGTTTTGCCAGGATCCTGCTCACGCACGGCGTCTCAGCCGGAGATCTGACCGTGAAATGAGATTCTGCTGTTTCTTCCCTCCAAGATTTCTCTCGTCCTCCACCCGGAGTCTGACGGATCAGATCTGACAGCCTTTAGTGAATTATTAACAGGAGTTTTCTTTTCTTGTTTCTTTGTCCCCCTTTCTATCCCCTCCCTCCCCTGTCCAGCCCGGTCCACAGAGACAGGGATATAAGGTTATAGGGAGGGATGTAGTATAATTAGCAGTAAATGTATTGTGTAGCGCCCAGACATTAGATCAGCTGATATTCAGGACTGACGGACATTATTAAGACTGTAATATTAATATTCGTGTGAGAGACTGTTGACAGCAGCTTCGCTCCTGAACTCCTCAACGCTCCAGCACACACAGTAGTTTTCTTTATAACTCACATGTTATTCTGCCACTCTGGTGTTGTAAAGTTAATATCAGATGAACCATCAGCAGGATGTGGACACCACTGGGTTAAAATGTGGTTAAGACACAAGATCAGATTTTATTATTTTTTTTTTTTTAAAAAGGAACGTAAGACATGAAAGTGAATTTCTTCTCACTGTTATTTAATATTTGTTGTGATTTCTTGCTCATCTATGTTTGAGGATGTTTAAACAAATGATGTTGTTTTTTCAGAGTGAGGGTTCGACAGGACAGCGACTTCGGTGTGGACGCCGTCCTGTTTGCCTCTCCTGTCTCATCACGCTAATGGTCCACATGCCCAATAAAGAAATGTTTGTTCTCTGTTTGGTGAAGAACCCGATGAGTCTGACCTGGTTACCTAACAGATTCATGCAGATGGTGTCGGGAACACGTGTGCACTCGTACCTGTACACAGTGTTCAACCAGCATGCTGCTGTTCTGACCCGAGGTGACTCATTACCTCGTGTGAGAAGTTCATTCAGGGATTTTATAACCAGGAACTTAAAACTAACGATTGTTTTCATTAATGATGTAACTGTCGATCATTTTCTCAATGAACTGATCAGCTGATGGATCCATAAAGAGTCAGAAAATGGTGACAAATCAGTGATCAGTGTCATTGGCTACCTGACCTGATCAGTTCACTCTCATGGACGAAGACAGAAACCAGAAAATACAAGACGTCCAAATAAAGTTTCCTCTGCTCTCACCTACGAGGTCCCACTCTCCGTTGGCGATGTATCCGGTCACATCCGCCTCGATCATCTGCAGGTCCAGAGACCAGCCGCCGTACGTCCACGAGCCGAACTTCAGGTCGCAGCGCTGCACGTCGAACGGAAACCAGCGGACGTCGATGTAACAGGTGCTCTTAAATATCCCTGAAGGACAGAGAGAGGGAAGTGAAATAGAAGCCGTGTGGAGGAGGTTGAGGAGGAAATGGACAAAAACAAGGGGAACAAGTTTGGAAAAAGAAGAAAGAAGATGGAAACACTGTCTGTCGGCTGGAGATCCAAACCTCTGACAGAAGCAAAGACGAAAAATAAAACAGAGACAAACAAGCCGGAGGAAGAAGAAGAAGAAGGTAAAGATCCAGAAGTTGAGAGGAAATAAATCTGACTTTGACTTTGAAAACAGAAGTGGCAACTCTGAGTCTCTGAGACAGACGACGAGCTGCGAGGACAAACTGGAGTTTAAAAAGCAGGTAAACAGGAAGCTGTGTGTCCCTGGAGAGGGAGGATCAGCTGGTGAATTCAATCTGATCCCAAACCAGCTGCTGCCTCCAGAGACGGATGAAAGTTTAATGATCCCCGAGAAGAAATCAGGAACATCAACAACAAGATACGGCAACCAAAAATAAAATATTAAGAACTGAGTTAACTGAGCTGACTGAAGGAATTCACACAGAACTGAGTCCAAAACTAAAAATATGCATTAAAGTTTCATCAGAAGCAGTAAATAAAGAATCTTTTCCATTTGAACTCAATGAAAATGTAAATCATGTATTCTGACTGTTACAAACACAGAAAAAGAAACACGTGGACGTTTGTGGACAAACGTTGGCACCAGAACAACGTTTGCTCTGCTTCTTTTCATACTGACGTGAAGCCTGAAGACTGAGCTGGTCTCTGTGATCCCACCTCACACTCAGAACGTCCGCTGGCAGTAATAGAGCTGTTACCACTTTTATTGGTTATTGATTTCTGATCAGCTGATTGAAAGGCCCCGTTAAAAGTCATGATGAGTGCCAGGTCGTCAATCAGGACCGTAACTCCTCCTGACCTCCTCCTGTTGACCCCATGACCTCCTGCCGACCCCCCGCGGACCTCGTAAAGCTGCAGGCGACAAGCTCTCGGGTCTGATGGAGTCGCTCACCAGAACCCATCTGAGGAAGTGTGTGTGAGTGTGTGTCTCTTTACTGGGAGCTGTAACAACTCTAACCACTTCATCAATCTGTCGATATATAAAGATCCAGTCGTCCACAGAGGAGGAAGAGGAGAAGGAGGGTTCAACTGCTGAACTAGTCACCACAGCAGCACCAGACTCCCTTAACAAATGTGTCAGTTTAGTGAGTTGTTGAGTTGGAGACACTTTATAAACTCTGTGAAACTCTGTCTCTGACTCATTCTGCATTATTTGGACCTTCTTGTTAATTCAGCAGATGTTCTACATGAACTTCTTTCTGTCTGTGAGTAGAAACATGGAGTCTGTTTGTCTCAGTGATGGACGGGGTTGTTTCGTACAGAGCAGGAAGTGAGCTCCTGGTGCCTGGTGTGATGTGACGGATCAATGATTGTGATCAGATCTTTCAGCACAGATGCTGATGATGATAGCAGCTCTGAGCAGGGGAGCAGAGAGGAGCGGTGCTGTGTTACCTGGAGGCAGGTACTGGCAGTAGCCGGTGGAGTTGACCAGGATGTTGGTGTGGAAGGAGGCGTCGAACCTTTCGTCAGCACTGTGGAGGGACACAGACGAACAGTCAGTGTTTATCACACAGTGTCGAGTAGATCGTCGTCTCATCAAGGCTACAGCTGATCGCACTCAATCACCTGCAGCTGTCACTTTACCTGAAGCTCCTCTAACCAGCAGAGAGCAGAAACATCCAGTAAAACCTCACGTTTCTGAATGTCCTCCTTTAAAAAACATTTCCTCACTTTCCTATAAATGCCAACTTTTGAAATGTGTCAACTCTCAAGGTCTGAAACTCATCAACAAGTAAAATACACACACACACACACACACACACACACACACACACACACACACACACACACACAGGATACGTTATAAACCATCACTCATCAATAACAACACTGAGGACGCAGGTGAATCGCTTTATGAGTGACAATGTAAGAATTTATTCAAAAGCATCTTAAATCTGTCTCTTTTAAATTCTGTCCACACACACACACACACACACACACACGCAGGTTTCAGGCTGATCTCTGCAGCTTTCTGACTTTAATGTCGTTCGTCTGGACGAACAGCTGTTCTGTTATATGTTATATAATGTTCTCCTCTTTATCTTGTTTGGATTCTAGTGATTGTAGCTGAGCTTCTATCACAAGATAAATGTCATGTTCGTGTTCTGATATCGAGGAACAGAAGCAGACTGTTTGAGATTCTGGAGGTGCGGGAGCAGGTGGAGCTCATGTTGATGCGGCAGAGTAAGATGTTGGTATTTTACTGCAGACAGTGATATGTAACATCACGTGTGACATCATCGTCAGCAGAACGTGTTCAGACGTGGTAGAAGCTCGACATCATCAGCTCTCATGTTTCTGTCACTTCGTCAGTTTGGTTTCTCTTTTATTTCTAAGTTTCGATGTTGAAATTGAAACTGGACCAACTCTAAAACACCTTGTTGGATCAAAATAACGACACTACGTCTGTAACCTTCTCATGGATCTGTAACAAAATGGTTGTCAGATTTTTTAAACTCACAAACATCAATATCAGAAAAACCCTGAAGAGTGGTCGGGCTACTGAAGGAGCGCTGTGGGATCCTCGGGACTGCCGTCGCTGGAGAGAACGGCCACCAGAGTTTCCAAATGTTAAACAAACTACTGTGTCATCACTTTTCTTAAGATCTGCACGAACTGGAAACCAGAGAGGAATATTGGCTTCTGAAAGAGGAGAACTCAGAAGTGAACTACAGTGAGTTTGCAGAAGAAGTTGACCCGGTGCCCAACAATAATTCAGAGTCTGGGCCTGAACATCGGCCCGTCTCATTAAAACCAGCAGGTCAATATTCCCTCTGACAGTAACGCCCCCCCACGCCAGGATCTAACTTTTGCTCGGTTAATGAGCCGAGACGCTCGTCAGCACCCGGCAGAGATCCTCCCACAGCCGGCGGCTCTGATGTGTGTTTGCCGTGAGGTATTAATCCCGACAGGGAGAGAGCTCGTCCTGATAACGGGAGGGAATTAGCTGAATTAGCTCGCTTACTGACTCACGACTGAGGGATGAAAATAAACCGTGAAGTAAATGAGATGTGTTTGTCCTCGTTCAGGGCGACGCACCGTGAACTCAAACATCCTCAATCCAACCGGCGGCTAATTGATCCTGTTGTTCCGTCTGCGCTCTGACATTTAAGTCCACAGAAGAAAAACTCGGCGGAGACGCAGCGAGCGTTTCTCTGAGCCACGGATCAGAACACGCAGACACTGAAGCTCTGAATGCTGAAGTCAGAACACAACGATCAGCGATGAGACGAGCAAACAGTCGAAAAGATTCTGATGACAGCCTGTTAGTTAATCAGTACTATAGATCAGGAAACTAAATACACATGCAGATGTTCTCAGAGGAAAATAAAGTCCCAGAACACTGTTTGAAGATAGAAAAGTGGCAGGGTCCGCCACATGTAAACAGAGTAAAACAGTATAAACTGTGTTTTTGTTTGTTCAGTTTTTTCAGTCATGGAGACAAAGAGAGTTTGAGTCAGTCAGTCAGTGAGGATGTTTCTTCAACAAAACTACAGACTGCTCCTTTAAGAACAGGTGAAAACAGCTGGATGCAGTTTGGTTCAGGTAAGAAAAACAACTGATCTTAATGAAAATCACTATGTCACTGATAACTAAAGGTGTTAAATTAAGTCAATACTGAGTTTTTCTTTCACAAACAGCATCCCGTCCGTCTGCTGGGCGACCGGCGTTCCTCCCCTGCTGGTGTGATGATCACCACAGGTTCTACAGTCATGAGCTGTCATGACGCAGCTCCAGAACACAGCTCAGGTTCTGGGTCAGGTGTGACTCACCTGTTGTACAGCAGGATGTCGGGCCTCCAGATCTGGCTGTCGGGGAATCTGACGTTGGCCACGCCGGGAAAGTCAGACGTGTTCCACTGCAGGTAGAAATCTGTCCAGTACTGCAAACACACACACACACACACACACACACACACACACACACACACACACACACACACACACACACACACGTTAATGCTGATATACACACCGACACTCTCCACACAAAAACAAAGAAAATTCAACAAACTCTGTCGTCACCAGCTCGAGGCCTCCACCTCCAATTAGGATCCACATCATTAAACCGAGTTAATACATGTAACTGTAGTTCTGCAGGACGATGGTCTGCTGCTGGTGTGACGACATT
>NC_051046.1:1104623-1107123 GCF_904848185.1 Acanthopagrus latus | reverse complement strand
CTGAGGAGTCAGACCTTCTCTGACTCGTCCTCATCAGTGACTCCTAACTGATCTGGTCGCAGCCTCACATGCAGATGCAGCAGCTGATAGTTCTCAGCCTCTTTATCCAGTCTGGTCACCTGTCACATCAGGTAGGACCAGACCGAGCGATCGCCACAGCAGATCGGTGTCAGTTAATAACCATGTAAACCACTGATATGATCAACTTCGCACGTGTTGTTGGTGACATAGTGGCGTTTCTACGTGTCATCTTATTTACATACACATGAGCTGACCAGAGTTCATGACACCGCTGGATGTTTCTGACCTCTGGGCGACTCCAGCTGTGTCTGAAGTGACAAAACAGGAACTTTTGGCCACATTATGATCATTTCCTGACCCTGACTGGAACATGAGCAGTGTAAAGGTTTGGAACAGAGCTGCTAGTATCAAATCTGTCAGAAATCAATCATGATCCTGAATCATCAGAAACGATCCATCGTGGCTGTCTGAGTCTGACTGACTGATTCAGTGTCCGAACAGGGATGAAGATTTTGTCTTACAGCTGTATGAATCTGGAGTGATTCTGTAAATATGTAACTATGACGACGTGGAAACTAAACCCAGTGAAAAATGATGTTCTGTGACAAGAATACAAACAGAACCTGACGGAGCTCAGCAGAGGTCCAGTGTGCAGCCGAGCAGTTCCACTCAGTTCTTCATCTGTTCCCTGCTGATCGCTCTCGTACTCGCTGTACTTTGGATCGAAGCCGTTTGTGTGTTTCTGTTGAAGCAGCACTCTCATCCGGCCGTGATGTCGATTGGCCACCTGGCTGATAAAAGATGCCGTCACACTGCACAGAAACGATGCAGTCAGTCATGCTGAGGTATCGACGGCATGCAGGAATCTTTCATCAAAGTCTGGGAGGCGGCGGCCTGAATGTAAAGCTCAGGACGACCGCAGCAGCAGAGTTCAGATCTGTTCAGACCTCGGCCTCACCTGGGAGACGGGCAGCGGAGCGGCCAGCCAGAAAGAAAACCTTCTGGTCTGGATATAAAACTCAGAGTCAGTGAGGCAAAACAGAGGCAGCTGTGAAAGTGTGCTGAGCAGCTGTGATGATACGAGTCGATCACGGCTCACAGCCTCCTGACACACTTACTCCAGGGGAGTCGGGACCAGGGAGGTCAGGTTTCATCGCCTCTGGTTTCTGGTTGGTTTGTCAGCAACAGACCTCCATCAAACTCAGATGGAGGTTTGGTCTGGATGGTTCCAGGTGCAAAAGGAAGTTAAATCCACTGTTACTGTTAGAAATATCTGCTGTGTGCAGCGAAGGAGCAAGACAACGTCCACTGGAGTGTTTCAGGACAGACGACACTCAGGAGCCTCTTCAGCTCTCAGACACTCAGGTCTTTGATTATTTTAAAGCTTCTCCTCTGGTAACACATCCCTGTCGCCGCCTCACGTCGCCGCGCTGGAACGTCCCTGTTTGGTCTCCATGCTTTAATACTTCGGAACTAATTTGATTTGAGCATGAAATTGAGTTTGGAGTAAACAGCAGCTGTGAGGACTCAGCTCCTTTAACAAAGCCTGCAGCTTCCACACCAGATACATGTGAGCTGCAGCAGTGTGAGGAGGAGCTGTGTGGAGCTGAAGACTCACCTGAGGTCAGAAAATAACACTGAGAACAACCTGATCCAGATTCTCAGGTAGCTGAGAGACGACTGAATCTGAGTCATCATCTCATTTTAATAAGTGATGAGTTACAGGCCTGCTGATGACGGAGGATTCTGACAGTGTGATGAATGATGGAAACAGAAAATAGATGAACTGGGAGAGATTCCAAATTAATGAGATTAAGTCTGCGTGATGAAGAGGAAGACGAGGCAATAAAAAAGATGAGCACAGATAACGACGACAGAAAGACACCGTGAGAATGAGGGATGATAAAGTGACGTGTCGCATGAAGGGATGAGGATAAATACTGAAGAAAAAAACAGTGAGGCGGATTGTAAATCAACCTGCTGAACGAAGCGGTGATGAGCAGAGAGTGACTGCAGGGATTAAAACTAAAAACGTGGGACAGTAATTAATATTATATTTGATGATGAAATAAGGAAATGAACGAAGCAAAAGGTGAGAAATGAGGAGACGAGATCCTGTGGAGGACGTCTAATGAGTAATAATAAGGCTGGACTCATTTAAAACGTCTAGGTGAAGATTTTTAATGTGAAAATAGCTCAAATAAATTCACCTCCTGTCAGAATTAGACAGCGTGAACGTGACAAATGGTGGAAGATATTTTCTGAGTCTGCTGCAAAATATCTCATCACTGACATCTGAGACAAAAGGTCAAAATAAGACCAAGAGGATTAAATGTAAGAGACGTCGGTTGATGTCTGGAGAGTGAAACAAAGTGTTTCTGCTGCTCAGCTGAAAGCACAACAAATAGATTCTCACCTCAACAAAACACAATTCCAACAACAAGCAACTAAAACTAAAGAAACTAACACGGCTAACACA